>NW_008653481.1:113163-182826 GCF_000695815.1 Acanthisitta chloris | reverse complement strand
GGAAAAGAAGTGGAGCTAGACCAGAAATGAGCCTTGATGAGCCTAATTGCCTTTAATTATCCCTAAACATTTTCTTGTTGTCTGTCTTATGAAGGCAGAAGAAACCCTGTAGCTCTAAAAAGAAATAAGGCTTGGTTTTGTTTTTGTCTTTTAAAGAGGGACATAATAGCCACCATGGAAACATGTTCTTAATCAACGACATTAAACTCCTGGCTGCTCTGCTTCTCTTGAAACTGCCTAGCTTCATTATTATCAGGGGGAAAGAGGAGGAGAAGGGGTTTAATCACTATTTAGCTTTTCTTACCAAATTAAAATATTAATTACAATACACATTATTTTATCTTTGCTTAAGCTATTTGTAAGTATTGGTGACTAAGAGCTCATTTCATATTGAAGTAATTTATTCTCAAACTATTCAGACTTACTTTTTCAATTCCTTTTAAAAAATCATCGGGGCATGAAATGCTGTCTTCCAAGAGCTGAGAAAAAACTAAAATGTGATTACTTCAGCACAGTTGAATGCTATGGGAAGCTGAGCAATGGAAGGCCAAGCCACCTCCAGACCAAGACAGATGTTTCTCTTTTGTTCATATTTACATGATGGAATGTAGTAATCAGCTTGATTTTTTTTCAGTTCTCAGAATAATGAAAAAGAAGGGAGGAGACTTTTGTTAAAATAAGCTATCATAGGAAATCCATGGCTTCTGCAAATGTACACTTCTCAAAGCTTAAGTAATATTAGTGATGTTAGTTTGGTTGATGAAATACAGAAATATGGAGGAATTAGAAAAGTGATTTATAAAATGAGCAACATCAGCACTATTGTGCATCTTCTGTGAGCATCGGACACCTTTTCTTGGTGTGTCCATGCCACTTTTAGTTTCTTACTGTGAACTTTCTGCTGTTACCTTACATAGGGAATAAAATTTGCAGAAAGGAAAAAAATTCAGCTATGTCTCTGCATCAAATTGTGGCTCAGTAAACATTTTTAATTAAAATGTATGCTGGCATAAATCAGTATAGCTTTATTAGCTGTAATGAAGCTATGCGGATTTATACCAACTGAAGATATAATTAAATCATCTATTCAAGTAGTTTGTGTAGAATTTTATAGAAGGCTATATGAAACACATAGCACTGTGTCAGACAGGTACACACATTGCTGGCATTGCTGTAGGTCACTGAACTATAGAGGAAACCAAGAGCATATTGCTATTCTTCACTAAACAGTGGTCTGTGACTTCTTTCCTTATAGTTGTCTTTTAAAGTTTATGGATATTGTTGGAAAAAGCAGGATGTAAATATAAGTAGCTGTGAGAGCATTTAGGCTTCATCATGAGAGCGTTCCTAGTCATTGGATGTACACCTGTGTTCTGAATACGTGAAGGTGTTAAGCTAAAAAGATACATAGACTGATTTAATTAAATCAAATTGCCAAAACTGAATCTATTGATAAACAGAAGGAAAAAGCCAATATGAATCTGGCCTTGAAATAAAATCTTCTTTTCTTTCCTTTTTTTTTTGTGCAGTCAAGTTAGCAATTAAGAAATAAAAGTTAAGTGAAATTTGCTAGCAGCAACTTCCAGTTCAGTTCGGTTCTCGACCTGACCTCTTTTACCATCATGATCTCTTCCTTTAACCTTAAAAACAAACACTTTAAAAGCTCAGGGTATGTGTGCAGAGAGGGTCAACTAACCCAAACAATATTTTTAATTGTAGCCATGGGATATTAATTTCAGAAGACATGCCATGAAGTCAAAGGATTTTCTCTCCTTAATTGCAGAAGCCTTACACAGGCTTACTCCTAGACATTCTTGCTGACCTACATTATTGATGTGATCTGGCTCACAGGTCTTTATTTATTTTGTATGGCACCTCATTCTGCTGCCCCAGTGCCATGTTTTCTGAGTCTTTTCTAGTTGTTCTCTTCATTGTTGCTGTTGTTCTTTATGCTACAAGTAAAGCTGAGAAGAATACATTATGAAACCCAGCTACAGCCCCTCTTCTGACAGCACAACCAAAGCATATGACCATCTCTCATTCCTTCTCTCCTACCTAAGGGTAGACAAAACTAGCATTTGGTTAATCCTGCAGGCCTGTATATGTATTACCTCTCACCAAATTCAATTTTCTTTCTTAGTATGTGGGTTCTCTTGGCCTACATCTGGCAGAAAGAATTTTTTCCCAAAACCCAGACTATTGTAATGCCATCCTTTTCTTGCAATTTTCTAACAGATTTTGACCCAGGAGATGAAGCTGGGTCTTTAGCCCAAGAAAGTGATATTTTGGAGTGGTGGAATGTTAAATACTGCCCATCTTAGAGGCTTCAAGTGTTTGGACCATCCTCTAGGACCATTAAATCACTCATTCAGTTATTTTATCCTCAAATTAATTTTTCTTATTGAATCAAGTAAGAAATTTTCACAAGTCTTTCACTGTGCAAAACTTTTCAGTTTAATTTTCATTTTCCATAGATCATATCTACTAACATAGATCATATCTACAAGCATGTGGGCTTGATCTTAGTAATGCCCTTCCCCATGCTTGGGTTGTCACTTTAAAGAGTTCACTGTCTTACAGCTACACACAGAGCAGATGCTCTTTTTCATAGTTGCTTACCCCTATGATTCAGGATGTGCGGCTTTGTATGGAGATTTACAGAAGTGGTTTAAACACACAGAGCTTCTGCTGTTGCCTTTATAATTCCCTCCCCCGCTAGGTTTCCTGGAGTAACTCATGTAAATTCCTAGCTGAACTAAGAAATTAAATCCTTAATAGCAAAATATCTATATTATCTGCTAGAGGATGATGAATTGGTGGGTTTGTGTAGGATTATGCACATCTTACACACAGATGTTTGACTTTTCTTTAGACATGTGTTACTTATGTACTTAGCGATGAACGGGGTTGACTTTCCAGAAAGAGGTTGGATCAGGCCCTTTGAAGGCTTTGTTTGTGCTTCTCTATGGCAGAATCAATGCAAGAGAGCAAATGATTGCTCCTATTTGCCCTCTTACCTGTGTCAGCACAATTCCCTACAAGCTGAGAGGAAACCAGGAGTTAGAAGGCTTTTGAGGGGTGGAGGGGAGAGAAGTTAATAGGAATCATATTAGTACAGCTCCTAGATGTGTAACCTTTTATTTGCTCTGTGATCTTTACTTGCTGTATATGAGGCAGCAGTTGAAGGAAGAGTTTAGTCCTGAAATCAGATGTAGCAGCTGGGCTGCCATAGTTCACTTTGGATGGGAAGCCAGAAGCAGCTGTTCTGACAAAGGTAAAATCCTGCATCAGTGTCTCACTGGTCCCATTGATTTCACAGCCTATGTAGAGATTTTGGCTTCTCTTATTCTTGAAGGTACAACTCTGTCTTCCTGAGGATATTGACTTTGAAGAGTGGAAGGGTAATTATGATCTCCTGGTCAGGGGAGACTGGGTTTCCCAGCTGCTGGTAAGCTTCAAGAGAGCCTGAGCTAGGCTCTGGTAGCCTGTTCTAGAAATGTTGAACTGTGAGGAAAGTAGAGCTTCTGCTGAGTTCCTGGAGATCCTCTTAATGCAGATTTCTTTTTTTTTATAGTACAACGAGGGCTATATTCAAAATCTTTTTAGTTTCACATATGAATACCTAAAATTATGTGCAACTTACTTTGAGCCTAGGAAACCTAGGAACAGATGAAGAAACCTTCCAAACCTAAGTAGTCATCTTATGCTTCCATAAAAACTTTACTGCATCCTTTTGTGACAGTTATTTCATTAGGTTGCACTTCTGTTGCTTAAAAAACTGCCCTGAAGATGAAGAAGCCTCATTAGACTGACTGTGAGGTCAAGCACAGTGGGGTCTGCTGCTGACCTCTAAATTTGGTCAGTGACAAACCCTTGACCCTTATGCCATTTCATAATCACACTGATATAATTGTGTTGCAGTGTGATGCTGTACAAAGGTAACTGACAGTGTTAATATAAGAAATAGTACAGTGTCTGTAGAGTGGACTTTTGCCAGAATAAATATGTTCTGTTCCTCATCAGAGTGGCTAAGTCTGTCTAATTGTCCAGCAGTATTACTGTACAGCTCCTAGCCATTAGCTATTTAATTCAGAGGTAACTATTATTCATGGAAATGCAGGGTACAAGATATATTTATCTTGGGATCATCCTCCTCATGTGGTACATTTATGTTAATCATCTTGATTCCTTCACACTCTGCAACCCCAGTGAACTTGTGAAGAATAAGTATGGAGAATGGAAAGTCTTCTAGGATGCAAATGGTTAAATTGAGAGTGTTCAAAGAAGCCCAACTTAAAACAGAGCTGCGGCATATGAGAATGAATATTTTCCACTAACATAATTTTTCGAAGTTTTAATTCGTATTTTCAGTGCTGCCAACTATGGAAGCTTCTGTTTCAGGCAGGTTCAAACTGGAAACTTTAATGCTTGGCAAAACTGCAGCTCAGTAGTGAAAGCAGAATCCTTGGAGACTATTGAGCTGATATCTTAAATTGTAAAATCATACTTCTGAAACTGCTAATAAACTGGCACCCATGGTCTCCAAAGGGCAATTTTTTCTTGTATGTTATACTGTACTTTTACTTACATCAATTAGAACTGTCCCATTTCTGATCTTTGCTGTATTTTCTTCCTCTGCTGCTTTCATTACTCAGCAGCAAGCTGGTATTTTATGTGCAGAATAAATGTTACTCGTCTGTAAGCAGCCTATATGTGGTTTATGTACCACTGAGTTTCATTTAATTGTATTGAACTACAGTTGACTTGAAAACTGCCTACACTTGTATCTGCCACCAGCATGGGATGAGCATCACTTCTGAGGCAATGCTGTATGGCCTATTGTGGCTATGAATTAGTGTACCACTGTTATGAACCAGGTTCTGTTTTCACCTAAGTCTGTCAGAAACTCATGGACATTGGAATTGAAAGTTATCTTCTGCTGTTGTAATAGATTTTTTTCCCTGAAACAAAAAGGTAAATTCAACAGCCATGTATACATATGCATTTTGTATATCTACAGATATATATGCACACACAGTGGGCACAGGTACTTCTGATAATCCATCAGAAGTCACTAAAAGGTGCACCAGACTGCATTGGGTCTAGCGGAGAGAGCTCACAGTGCTGTACTTTATACTGGTAGCTAGAAAGGTGTCACTGACACACCAGTGTTTAGGCTATTGCCAAGCAGGACTGGAGCAGCATCAGTGCAGTCCCTCAGCATTCAGCCCCCATTAGTAGGCTAGGGGTGTGCAAGATCCTAGGAGAGGACACAACTAGGCCCAAACTGAACAAAGAAATATTCCATACCATGTTATGTTACCTCAGATATAAAAGCTGAAATAGGAGGATTTTGCCTTCCTGAGCAACTATCCCCCATGCTGAAGCCCTGCTGTTCTGGAGATAGCTGAACATCTGCCTGCCCATGGGAAGAGGTAAATTAATTTTTTCTTTTTCTTTGCTTGTCCACATCTTTTGCTTTCACTATTAAATAGCCTTTATCTTGACCCACAAGATTTCTAGCTTTCAGCCTTCGATTCTCTCCCCCATCCTGCTGGAGGGGAGTGAGGGAGCAGCTACATGGGGCTTGGCTGCTGCCTGGGTATAAACCATGACACAGACATATTTTGATATATTTCTGAAAGTGTCATATGAAACACAAACGACACAATTCCTATCACAGAATGATTGTAGCATGAATAGACACATTCCTTCAGAAAGAGAGTGTCCCTACTGAAAATTCTTCCTGAAGACTTAAGTCCAACCTTCTGTCTTCTCATTGGCAATGATTTTTTAGTTCCTATGGCCTGTAAAATTGACAGATCAGCTTTTATCTTGCTGCACAGTTACCTGGAAAAAAGGAATCTTCAATTGCAGATGAAAGTATATTTATTTCTAGCATTTGACACAGGTTCAAGGAAGTCCAGCAGTGATGCAATGTCAAGCATAGTCCAACCCCTTCTTTTACAGTTGTATTTGACATTGCAGGTTGTATTTTATTTTTAATAACCTTCATAACAATGCTTTCAGGATAGGTTTTCATCCTCTTCACTTACCTGACACTGTCAGCAATGAATGCTGAGTAATCAATACTTCTGACCTAGGATTTATTTTGCAGCCCAAGATTGGCTTTAAAGTTTTCCCTCAGTGTAATGGATAAAATTAGGCTAGAAAAGAAAAGCAGGCATGAAAACTGAGACTCTCAAGATAACAACAGAATTAACATCCACCCTCTTCCATATCATTCCTAAATATAGTGAAAGGTGGCAATAGCACATCTAGCTAATCTTCCCAGAGGATCCCTCTCCCCCTTCCCCTCACCTTCATGATGAACACTAGCCCAATACTTCCAACTTGTTCTCTCAGCAAAAGGAGAAGGAGTTACCATGCCATAGTTTTGCAGAAGCTAGAGAGCAGGCATGTAGGTGTTGCTTCCAAATTCCCTATTTTTAAAGAGGGTGATTGGAATACAAAATGGTACCCCCAAATATTTGCTTTTGATTGAGGAGGACTCAGCTGACACTTATGAGAAACCTGAGTGTGTACAGAAAACAGACAAACTTAGGAAGATGCAGCTTGCAAGGAGAGGAGCAATGTCTGTTTTCCTCCCTGTCTGCTCCTGAACTCCAAAGTACAGGCAAGCACACTCATCCTCAAGCTCTGTACATGAAACAATTCATTACCTGACTGGAATGATCTGGGTCTTTCTTTGAGCTGGTAAGTGATAACATTTTGAGTCATTCTGAAATGTTCATATTGAATTTTTACTAGGACTTCAGAAAGTAATGGTTCCTTTTGTACCAGTTTTTACACCTTCCCATCACCCTTCTTGTGTGTATGTTTCCACGTGTACCAGACCTTTTGCAAGTGACAGTCGCTGCAGATACAGACATAAAATCCACTGATGTTCAGAGAATAAAGCCTGGGACTTGAAAAGAGATGTGATATGTGTGTTTATACATTGTATTTAGTTTTGACACTAAATTGTAATTTATTTTTAATTGGCCAGCATTCTTATGGTACGGTATAGCAGTTGTATGGTAACTATGATATGCCTTTAAGAATATATGTGTGATTGAAACGAAGATGAAGACTCATAATCCACAATATTTCCAATTTAAACCACAGAATTAAATACAAACATAAAAGGATTTTTATCATTATCTCCATGCTTGGTAGAATGATAATGTATTTGAATATAAAATAGCGAAGGTTGTAATATTTCACTTTTTTCTGCTAAACCTCTTCATAAGGTTTTGTGCCTCACACAGAAAAATATCTGAGAGGCAAGATGTTCTAAGATGAGGTTAAGTCAATGAAAGCCTTGTGGATTTTCTGAAAATTGTGAGCTTCACAAGCACTGTTATATATTTTACTAATGTCTTCAAATCAGCAGGAGTGCAAGTCCTTATCTTTGTGTATAATTTTCCTGTGATTAATATTAAATATTTTGTGATGTTTTAAGGATCATGGCCTCCACTAATAAATATGGAAACATTGCAAACTTCTGCTCTCTGTTTTAAAGGAATTAGACATGCAATAGCAATTGCTCTGACTCTTAGAATGGTCCCCTGAAGTCCCATCTGAGATGCTCTCTGGGCAGACGCCTTTGCTCAGTGTCTAAAATGACACTAGACACCATTGTTTAAGCACAGAATTATTCTCATTGTTTATTGCTTGGCTGCTCCTTGTGTCTTGCAGGGGCAAAGAAGTCTCAAATGTAATTAGACAGCCCTGGAGATTTTCCCTATGAGTGTAGATCTAAGTTGTCACTTTTTCCCAGCTGTTCCTGAAGCTGAAGCTTGAAAAGGGCCTGGTGGGAAGCAGCTGTTTAAAAATCTTTTAAACCTTTAAAAGGAACCTGCCCCAAAGACCTTCTCCCCTGTTTGCTATCAGTGCTTATGCTGCTTCATCCTGTGTGCAAAAGGACTTTGTCCCATAGCCTTTGAACTAGAACATGGTTCAAGACACTTTCTTGTCTGAGTCTTTCTTCAGACAAATTGCTTCAGGGAAGAGAACATGAACAGTTAAACAAAATAATCATTAGTAAAAGCATCTGTCTCAATATTCTGGAAAAGTATTTAAAACAAAAGTCTTGAGGGAGATTTTTCTGGTATATGAGTGCTGTGTTCTCCCAAATGTCTTCACTTCTGAGCTCCACCACCAAATGCACATTTAATTTATCTCTATTCTGTGGATTAATACAGAAAATTAACTGTCATTTTGAACCTTCTCACAACTTGAAGAAGTAGACGAGAAGCGAGTCTGACTTGTATCTCAATAAAAATGGGTAAAACTAGAATTCAAAATCAGATTCAGATCTGAAAACACAACTGTAGTTCATCTGTATTCATTCTGTTTTGAACAGGAATTTTAGAACTTCAATATCTTTCATTAAAATCACTTCCCTGAGCTATCATTTATTTATTTGATATTGAAACAATGAGAAAAGAGCTCTGCAAGGCTGATGTTAGATAGTTGCCTGACTATATTCCTAAATCTCAGCCAAGTTGCAATAATTTTTAATTAACGGTGCCACGATATTGTAGTAGGACTGTAATAATGACTCAGGCAAGAATTTGGCTGATAGATTTTCATTGCAGTGATGTGCTGGTTTTGGCTGAGGTAAAGTTAATTTTCTTCACGGTGGCTGGTATGGGGTTATGTTTTGGGTTTGTGCTGAAATATAGAGATGTTTTTGTTATTGCTGAGCAGAGCTTGCACAGAGTCAAGGTCTTTTCTGTTTCTCATACTGCCACGCTGGCAAGGAGTTGGTGTGTATGGAAAGTTGGGAGGAGACACAGTTGGGACAGGTGACCCAAACTGACCAAAGTGATATTCCATACCATATGACATCATGCTCAGTATATAAAGTGGGAGGAAGAAGGAGGAAGGGGAGGATGTTTGGCATGGTGATGTTTGCCTTCCCAAGCAACCACTATGTGTGATAGGGTCCTACTCTCCTGGAGATGGCTGTACATGGGAAGGAGGGAAATAATTCCTTGTTTTGCCTTGCTTGTGTACCTGGCTTTTGCTTTTCCTATTAAACTGTCTTTGTCTCAACACATGTGTTTTCAAACTTTTACCCTTCAATTCTCTCCCCAGTCCTGCTGGTGGGGGAGTGAGCAAGTGATGGTTGTGGGGCTTGGTTGCTGGCTGGAGTGAAACCACAACAGGTAAATGCTTCAAAGCTATTTAGCTACCTAAAGGCATCTTTTAAAATGTAACTCTTTCATTTTGGCATTCTACCAAAATTTCAGTCAGCGAGATGTATTTTGCAGCCTGTCAGAAGGTCAGCAAATTCAGTTTATTTTAGAATAAAGAACATTTAGATAAGCTTTGTATTATTCTTTAGGTATATGATGACAATTTAGGGGTTACATTTTAAAAACTTATCCAGGGAAGGACATGATTTGTAGTTAGCACTGTCAGGAGTATACTTCTCACACACTTTAGGAATTTTATAACTTCATTTTACATTAGTATTATGCAGCTGTTTTGAAACCTCAACAACATCAATATAACAAATGCTTTTAGGTACCACCTTTTCAAGGTTGGGCTAGAATTTTGATTCACAAAAGTGAACAGGGGCTTTTGTTATGTTGATGCTAGTGGATTATTTTTATTAGAAATTAGGCAGGATTGTTTTATTTTAAAATATATCAAATTAGCTACACTCAGGACTTCCACCATCTCTGTTTTTAACACCAAAGAACGAGTATGTATATTGGATTCTTCCTTCAGTGCCATTGTGTCTTCATGCTTAAATCTCTCACTGGACAAATACTTGTGCTTCTTTTAGAGCTTCACTAAAGTTCTCACCATCCTTAGCCAGCATGCTCCAATGCTTGGGTTTTTGGTTTGTTGTGGGATTTTTTCCCAAGTTTTTGTTTCTATTTCTTTTTCTGCAAGTTTTGTTACTCTGTTGTCATCCTGCTTCTTTTCGGTCTATTTTTATTTTCTAGGGGCTCACATTATGTTCAGAGCATTCACTTTCCTCGTGTAACATTGCAGCCACAGTGGATAACCTTAAAGGACAGGCCACTAAGATTTCTGTTCTTTTCTCATCTTAATTTTAAGCCCTTCTGGGAAAAGAATGGTGTCTGTTGGTTTTACTTTTTGTTTTCTCCTGAGTGCAGATGATGCATCGTAAGAGAAAGCAATGAGCCATACCCTGTTACTGAGCACTGCAGAAGTCAGAGTATGAAAATGAACAAACTTATTCTCTGTCCTTCACTATGATTTGTACTATCCCACTCTTTATTGAATTAAATGTGTTAATAAAGGACTTGTGTAGCAGCTAAGAAGGAGTTGGCTGTCATTTATCAATTAATTACCCATGAAAACTGGCGTTACATGGTAGTAGTAATCGTACCCATGGTGTTAGGCATATGCTACATAAAAATGCAGTCACCTTGAAATAATATGGACAAATCAGCTTGTAACCTACAGCATATTATTAATAATGTAGTCCTAAGCACTGCAGGACTGAAATTTGTCTCTGAGTGGTCTAAGGATAGATTGTGGAATATTTTATCTTTTGTTCAAGTTTTCGGTGATCAAATTGGTTGAGAGACCTTTAATTCTGAAACCAGGGATTTCTCTCTTACCAGATCTTACATGTACAAAATAACTTTACTCTTTCTTTGGGGAGGGCAGAGAGTGTGATGGTTTGTGGCAAACAGGTGGTGGAAAACCAAGTTTTAAGTGAAGTTAAAGATACATTGGTAGAACTTGTATTGACTCCAACAGCTACAACAGCAGTAGAATGAAGGCCCTGGTATGACACTGTTCTTGTTGCTATAGTCTTTTAAATCCATGCTAATACAAGGTGAGCTGCAGTAATTTTATTGCTAGAGGAGAAAAGGGTCTATGCAGTGGTAGTCTACAAGAGGCACAGTGTGTTTCAAGTCATTTGTGCTGCATTAGACACTGTTACTGCACAAGACAGAGAAAGGCAGAAACCAGGAGTACATTTCTACCTGGTAACACTTGCCTGGCTCTGCTCTTGGCTTTAGAATGAATGAGAAAACTTGGAAAAAAGCAGCTATGGTATATTAGTATAGCAATCCAGCATAGAGTGTGTTTAAAATATGCTAATGTGACTGCCCTCTCCTCTTATGGCACTGTTTAGTTAAAGTATTCTTGACTGCCACCACTACGCCAACATCATTTAGCCTTCTTGCAGTGCCATAAGACACTGGACTGTTGGCTCTTTTTTGCAAAGCCATTGACCTGAATTTTTCCTGTTATCACAGAATCACAGAATAATCAGAGTTGTAAGGGACCCTTGTGGATCACCTAGTCCAACTCCTGACCCTGCACAGGACATCCCTGCTGATCACACCATGTGCCTGAGAGCATTGTCCGAATGCCTCTTGAACTTTGTCAGGCTTGGTGCTGTGACTACTTCCCTGGGGAGCCTGTTCCAGTGCCCAGCATCTCTCTGGGTGAAGAACCATTTTCTTATACCCAGCCTTAACCTCCCCTGAAGCAACTTCAGACCATTCCCTCAGGTCCTGTCACTGGTCACCAAAGACAAGCAGTCAGTGCCTGCCCCTCCACTTCCTTTCATGAGAAAGTTGTAAACAATGATTATGTGGACTGGAGCAGATACTGAGACTGTTCAGCCTTTGTTACTGGAGTGTCAGACAATGAATGCAAATGATGGCACATCATTGTTCGTGTTTAGGTTGTCAACATCTATTGTCCTTTCTGTTTGTACAGAGAAAGATGTAGTCGTTTGCCAGAAAGCTTACAGTTGACACTTCTAGATGAGGTGTAATGAAAGAGCAGCAAATCAGAACAAAAAGAGTCTGAAGTAGCAACAGCAGTATGATGACCTAAAGCCTGTTTAAATCAAAAGCAATATGCTCATTAATTGGGGTCTAGAAAGATGATGCAAGAAAAAAAACCTGATGACATTTCAGATTTTATACATCAACTTATCTAATCTTTCAATAGCCTTCAAGCAGAAAATGCAGTGAGTTACTTGAGAAGGCAGTTGTCTTTTGTTTCTATGCAGTTATGCACCATAGTGTCTGACATGCATAGGTAAAAGGTTTTCATTATCCCCTCTACACACACCCCCAGTAAAAAAAGCCTTGAAATAGTATAAGCTATAATATATTTGTAGTTCAAAGTGTTCCTTTCTCTGGCTTTAACCTAGAGCTTAACAAATGAAAAATGATATGCACCAAATTGAAAAAAATTATGCCCAGGCATTCATTTCACATTCAGAGATATTTGGATGCAACTATAAATGCACTAGTTGTGCCAACAACTAAACAATACACTTATGCTAGCTTCATTGTTCGAGCATTTTACACTTCAATTACATTATATGCTCCTGATCATACACTGTGCACAGTGCACACTCTGTAATTATGTCAATATGACTAGTTGCTAAGGTTGAAATTGGTAACTGCCACTAGAAATCTGGAAAAGTGAATTAATTAATACATTTTGTTATGTAAGAGAGCATTGTCAAAGTTCCCATTTCATGTCAAGTTCAGAGACATGCTAAAATGCTGCCCTTTGAAAAAAAGAAAATATATTCATTCTGATATATTGAGAAAGATTTACTTCAGATTCTGTTCCAAATTCCTGTATGTCTCATGTCAAAATCTGGGTTGTAAATGCTGTTACCTGTGTGCAGTAGAACAGAGGTTGGGGTATAGGTAAAGATTAGGTTGTCTAGAATGAGAAATCAGACACTGTCACTGTTTTTGAATAAGCTGTAGCAGATAAGATCTCAGATGGGATGGATATTACATAGCACTTAAAATTAGAGGAATTAGGTAAAAGAAACACCTCTGTTGTGACTCATTCCTAAACCAGGCAGTCAGGTGGTTGTTTTGTGTCAGAGACCAGGAGGGGAGCACTGGCAGTGCATACTGGGCATCCAGGGTTGCTGTAATTGGCTTATTCTTCTTGGAGATGAGGGATCTATTGTTAAATCCTTTCCAGCTGATTCAAAGTAGGGACATCAGCCCTGAGGTGTCAAAAGAGTGACTGCCTTAATTTTCCTGTTGTATCTCCATCTCTGTCGGAAGCTTTCAGTTGGACTGGAGGAAGTGGACAGCTGCTTTTTTTCTCTAGATACTGCTTTAAGAATCCAGGCTTTAAGTCTCTACTGACAGTCAACATGGTTTATCTGTTTTTCAGACAGGCAGATGAAAGCATGAGCTCCTCTAAAGACAAATGGTGTGTCAGTGGCCAATTGCAGGAAAGATAAAGGATTCCAAAGGCTGTGAATATTGCAGTCAGCTATCCAGGGCTTATTTAATATCCTTTTATTCCAGCTTCTTTCATCACTTTAGTCTTTGCTAGCCAGAATATAAGTTGTTCAGTTGAATACATTCACAGAAGTATGATACAATAACTTCTGCCCTATTCCAATAGAGAGTGGATTACTTGTATGTCTTGCTTGCCCTTCTACTCTTCTGCTGTTTCTATAAAACAAGTCTCCCATCAGTCTTTCCCATTTCCTATTTTGATCATCATCTTGTCTCCTTTAAGCTACTGTGAACAGGAACTGAAGATAAAGTGTGTGTTTATAGGTAGCATTTTAAAATAGCTGCAATTTCAGTGCCGGACCAACCCTCTGATTAGACAAGTGGAAAAGCTATGATGTATACTCTATAATAAATGTCAGAGCAAAGAAGAGCAAAGAACTAAAAACCATCCTATTAGAGGCAAGCAATAGCCAGGAAGTAAAAGAAGAACCTGTGTCAAAATGAAAAAAAAATCAAGAGCAGAACAGGAGTTCAAGGGTGACAAAGAAAAGGATCACAGCCCTTTTGGTGAGTAAATACTTTTAGACAGGTATTGATCTAGTGGGCGAAAAACAGTGTATGCTCTCCATTGTGAAATAGCACTTACTGGGGGTGATGCACACAGGAACAAGGTTACAAGTAGTGAAGAGAAACAAAGCGTTTTTACATGGTTGGAAATAATTTTGAAAAACAGAGGTATTTTTTGTCTTTATTTTTAATGTCCAGCACTCAAGTCTGATATACAAAAAGATCCTCCTAATGATTCAGAAGAGAAATCACAGTCTTACTCAAGTCAGCAAAAACTTTTGCCATTGATTTAACTGGGGTCAGGGCTTCACTGCAGGCTTTGCTCTTACGAACAGCAATCTGGTGCTGATGACAGAACAAAACATGGCAACAAGGAATCATGGAATCATGGGTCATGGAATATCCAGAGTTGAGAGAGACCCATAAGGATCATCAAGGTCCAACTCCATACTCCTCTCATACATTTCTATCTCTTCCATTCCTGAGGCTTTGCCAGCACAGCTCTTATATCCTAGGTGGGAGATAAGCCTGAACCACCCAGATTTCCATGCCTGAACTAAGCAAGAAGCTCAGGGCAAATCTGGAAGCTGTTCCAGGTTTCCTTTAGCCAACAACTAATCTTTTATTCCATTCAGGTGATGCATCCAGAGAGCTGCAAAAATCTGATCCTGTAATTATTTGGTGATATGTTCATCCTCAGAGCATGGCATCATCCCATCAAAGTCAGTGGGACTGGCTGCAATGCACACTGTATTTCCCTTTCCCCTATGGACTTGGTTTTCCCTGCTTGTGATAATCTCTGTGGCAGCCTGGGCTTGCCCAGAGCAGGAGGAGAGTAATAATAATGATAGTTGTTTGATACCAGAATATCGCAAAGGAAGGATGAATCCCTTGCACTTCACCTATGGGAAATCTTGGCTCTGAAATCATTGATGAGATTCAGATGACAACTGTCTTTGGATTTGTCAATATTGAGCCTGAAATTTGTGAAGGCAGGAATGAAAAATAACAGTGGCACCCTCACAGTCACCTTATGCCAATTCATTTCTCTAGGAGGAGAGAAGATACAGGGCTGGGGGTTAATCCAGTGCAATGTTATGGCTGCTGTGTAGAGTGCAGTTTGCATTTATTGCCTGTCATAAAGTACACTCAAGTGCACAACCCCTTATTTCTCTGGGCAGGACATGGAAATACAAAGAGCTATTACAATCCAAGCCCTTCCTATGCAGGATGCAGGAAGTGGGAAGTTTTATTGCAGCATAGCCAAGCATCACACTCTTCCTCTGCACATTCCAGTAGGGAGCCTGGAACACATCCAATCCTTGTAGAAACCAGCACAGGAGGTTCAATCCGTGGCCAGTGTGCTGAGTTAAGCTCATGAAGGATGTGAACCCATGGCCAGGTGTGCCGAGTTGAGCTGATGAAGGAGATGCTTTGATGGAGTCACTAATGCAGGAGCAGGTTCAGCTGTGCTGTTGCTGGGTTGGGGTCAGGCACTTTGGCAGCTCTTTGGCTGCAGCTCTGCATCTCAGGAGCATCCAGGACAGCTGGGCAACCTGCAAGGAGATTGGCTGAGGCTGTAAGAGGAGGAGGAGGTACTTAAGTGGAGCCCAGTGGCTCCTCCTAGTTATTTTGGGGTGTCCCTACCCTCTCTGTTTCCATTCTCATCCTGCCCCTGTGGGATGGTAGCAGTCCTAGCAGGTTTGAGTCCCCTGGGAAGGAAGCTGGCAGGTAGCATGATCCGAGAGGAAATTCAGAAGCACCTGGAAGGTAACCACAAATTCCTCCTTGCCTTCCTTCTGATTAATGGGGGAAATCTGCTGTGGTTACAGGGGGAAGAAGCTGAAAAGCTTTTTGCACCTCACTGTGCTGAGCCAGAGGGAGGAGTGGGAGGACTGTGGGTTCCTGCCTTCTGCTCTTTCCACTCTTCCTCCAGTTGAAAATATTATTTATTGTGGCCAAGTGATGGACTTGGAGTACGTGGTACCTCTTACTTTCTACTAACTGGATGGGTTGACATGGAGTCTTCTACTCTTACGGTCATTTGGCTAATGAAAGAAATTGAATATGCATAAATATAAATGAGTGAGTTGTCTTGTTTCCTAGGAGGAAATAACACACTAAATCTTGTCATTCCCTACCCCCCAACTGCTCAATTATTCCTTACCTGTTGAGAGAAAAGTGATTAAGTAGTGAGTATTAAATTTAGCAGTGATGCCACAAGAAGGAGCGCATGGATGTGGAACAGCACTGGCTCTGTGATAAGGCAATAAAACAGAGGGGGTGAGCAACAGGGAGAAGTGGCAGGAAACAAACAGTACCAGACAGCAAACCTCACTTTCTTCCCATTAACTGGTGCAGGACTGGAATAATCTCATAGACCCCAATCAAAATATGCTAATCTAACATTGGCATAAATAGAGTCAGGAACTTATTTGGGCATTTCCTGCATGCTCTGCCACTCTCTGTTGTAACAGAACTTCTGTCTGTGTACTGACTCATAACTATAATGAAAATATTCACAGAGGGCTGTATTAGGACCTCACAGTATTTTCCCATACTTTATCAAAGCCAACCAGATATCTTCCTGTTCTCTCAAATGTAGGAGTTAGAGAATTAAATTTGCTGCTTGATACTGGCTTTTTTTTTTCCAACTGGATATTTTTATTAAATGTGAGTCATAGAATCATAGAATGGTTTGGCTTAGAAGTGGCCTTAAAGGTCATCAAGTTCCAATCCCCATGAAATGAGCAGGGAACCTGCCACTACACCAAGCTACACAGAAGCTCTGCTGCCTCTGGCACCCAGGATTAACAAATTGCAGAATTCAGAACAGATTCACAGCTGTTGAGCTTTCATTTGTCTGGAGCGACCACTTTTTTTCCTCATCAAGAATTTAACCTATTGCACTTAATTCTGTGCCATGGAGCAGACAGCAGCATGCTCAAATACTATGGCACTTGGAGACACTTCGGGTCATTCCTTTCTCCTGTTTGTGAGGACAACCAAATAATTAATATTTGAAATGCAGGAACCCTTTGCCTTGCCTGCTTTAAGCATAGTCACCATTCATTCAGCAGAATGCAGCTTTCCTGTAAGCAAGTGGTGATGGGAGTCTGAAGATATGCAGATTTGCAAGGCTGAATACAGCTTTGCAGCATCCATGGAATACGTAAGTCAGTGAAAAAAGGTCCTTTAAACTGCAGCATTTGCTAATGGATAACTTCATAACCCTGTTCCTGGCTGGTGTTGCTAACTTTTACACTAGGTTTGCAGACCATTTCAAGAGCAGTCTGTCTGTATCTTTGCAACAGAGACCTTGAAAGCTCTTCTATTCCTGATACATTTAATCAGAAACATGTGAAGCAGATACAATTTTCTATATCACATAATGACATAGGAATTAGTTTTATTGGAAGGAAAAGTTTATCTAAACAATCAGTTGGCAAATTTTTAGAACCTCACTATTTTTAAATAGTGACTCTAAGTAAAGACTCCTTAAAAGTCGCTGAAACTTATGAATCAATGTGTAAAGAAACAAACCAAACAAGGCTAATGTTATATGAGCAGATTTCCAGATCCTAATTCCTCTGCTCCAAAGAAATATATTTAATATTTTCTTTTCCTTACAAATGCAAATCAAATATTAACTGATTCCAGTTCAATGTAATCATTATATTCTAGGGGAAGGTTGAGGAACAGGCAGAAAGAAGATGAGTTGTTTGTTTTTGCCAGGGCAACCAAGTGCTTTTCTGTGTGTGTGTTTCATGAATGAATCAGACTGCTTTAGCACACAATTGCTTAGATTGATAATTATTTAAGAAACAATACTGCCTTGGGAAATTCTATGCTAATAAAAAAGAAATCTGCATGGGCTGAATAACCTTTTCAGGCAGATATTTATCTTCAAATGAAGCTATTTTTGGTACAGTCTCTATGCTTTATAAAATGCATTATTGGATGGTTAAGAAATAATCAGATTGTTAGTGTTTAGAGTCTGGAGTTCAGGATGGCAGTGCAATAAAGAATTAATAGATGGTATTCTCAGATGCATAGCCAGAAAGATTGTTAGGTTTTAAGTATAATGTCAAAGTGCCAATATGAGCTGAATGTATGCATCTGTACTCTAGTGACAACTGTTACCATTACCAATATGAACAGAGAGCAGGTTCTAATTAAAGTTACAAGCCAGAGGGAATAGGCATTAAGAAAGAAAAGAATAATTTCATTAATAAATTGCACTTGATTTACTAGTTCACAGAGAAGGTCTAAAAATTAGTGTTTTAAATTACTTTAAATGCAACATCTATCAAACCACAGAACAATAATCAAGTTGACCTAATTAGAATACTTATAACTATAAGCAACCTGTAACATATTCTTATCTTGACACAGGGAGACCAAGTAGTCTCTTAAGTGCCAGCTAATTTGCATCAGACTTTTGCTGGGACCTAGAAGAAACCCCCTGCAGCAGCTACCTGCTTACTTCAAATGTCAGAGTATTCAGAATTTAGTTTCTTGTACTTTCTGTAGATGCATTAAGAGCAACTTCTGTGTGCTCACCATGAGCTGGATCATGAAAAGTCCTCAGCAAACTGCACAGCACTTTGTAGGAGCAGTTTTGTCCATAACTGTAGGTTAGCCTTCTTTGTGTATACATGTCACTTTTATTTACACTTTTGCTTACTTTTAGTATTCCTTCTGGCCAGTAATCTTAAAAATGTGAGAAAAACAATGTCACTACAGATACAGAACTTTTTAAAATAGACATAGACCAGATTCTTCAAGTGATGCTGAGGAGTACAGTGCTGCCTGTGTGTATTAACAGCACCTCTGGACACGTAACACTCCCTTGTTGGTACTGATCAGCCCTGTTCACAGGGAAGGGTGTATTCATCCCTTTAGAAAATTGGGATAAAGTATGGGAAGCCTATGCTAAGGCTAATCACTTGTCAACTTTCTCTTGCTAGGTGTATTGAATGTTTCCTTTATCTTCAGCGGTTTTTGTGAGTGGTAGAGTTTGGGTCCATTGAAGGAAGCTGTTTTGGCTAAACTGGGTTTTGAAAGCTTGCTTTGAAAATGTCAAGACATGTTTGGAATGAAAAATTTCTAGACTGCTTTCTGTAAGCATGTTGTGATCTGGCAATGATAGGCCATAAACATGAATCAACAAGTTTGAAGAGTTGCTTCTCTGAAGTATTTTGTGAAATTACCCAGATTGACACTACTGAGATTTTTTTTGTACTTGCCTTAAAGGGGCAGCAGCTAGTGCTGTTGCAAAGGAGAGAAGTGAGAAAAGGCAAACTCAATTCTGCACCTCATTCGATTTATATTATGTTTTTATTTTCTTTTCCATCTCTCCCATTCCTCCCCAGCTTTTGGAAAAAAGTGCAGGCTCTTCCAGCAATCTCTAATGTGCTTGGAAACCTTCACTATTTTGTATAAACTTGCATGTGTTTGTGCTTTGTCATGGAGATAACCCTGCCATCAGTCATTTCAGCTATGGTCAATGCTCTCCTCAGGAAGGTTTTAGCAATAGCTTCACATTAAGCTACTCTTGCCTGAGAGAGATGGAGAGCTGAGAGCCCAGGCCAGCAAGGCTCAGTATCAAACTCAGCACAGCCCCTGAGCCAAGCAGCTGCTGTGAGCAGCTCTGCAGTGCACACTGCAGGGCTGGCTGCTCTGCCAGCCCAGGTGTGACCCTGAGCTCCTCAGCGAGCTGTGCTGTGAACGCTGTGCAGTGTGGCTGCTCTGCTGCTGCTGCACTGATCCAGCTTGTGTGGGGGCAGCTCTGTGTGTGCTGCAGAGCTCTGCTGGTGGCATTCACACCATCGAGTTACACAGCCTCACAGGGCTTCTCTCTTATCTCCAGACAAATAGTAGTCACTGTCAGGACTGGAAATTCAGCAGGGGAGGGAAGGAGCTCCTTTGTAACCTAATTTGTGGATTATGGCATCCAGAGACTGCCCTGGTTAGCACAGCAAGGCAGTGACACTGCACGTGCTGCCTGACTTGCCTTGGCTCACTCCACTGGCAACGTGGCTGGCAATGTGCAGTCACCAAACTTGGGATGATAGAAAGTCTTTAGTGACAAAAATATCCATGTCTTCAAGGTTAGAATTAATTCTGCCCCTGAAGTAATGCCTCTTGTACCTGGGATTTCAGTGCCTGAAATCCACCCGAGTTTCACTTTGAACAGTTAAGTGCTTTTTGGGTCTGACATCTAGCAGATCCACATTTTAAGCACAAAGTGCAGAGGAAACACTGCCAAAAGAAATGTAGCTGCTTAGGGCAAGAAAATTGTGCCTCTCTAACATACTAAAATTAAGTCAATCGTGCAGCTGTTGAGACTAGAGGGAATAGTTGATGTAATTTATTTGGATTTTAAAAAAGAAAAAAATCCTTATAAAAATATCCCTACCAAGAAGCCATTAAAGCAAACTAGTATTAAGGAGGTGAGAGCTAAAGTAGTTGTGCATTAGAAACTATGAGGTAGAGCAGGATTAAATGGTCAATTTTATTATTTTTTTTATCATGGCAAAAGGCTAATGATATAGTGCCCCAACACTGTTCAAACTGGTGCAGTCTGAAAATGGGTATGAACATGCTATTGGAGGGGTGGCACTGTTTGTGTTAACAGAGAATTACTTCAGTTAATCAGAACTAGGGAAGATTGTGATTGACCTGGGTTAACAAAGTGAATAAATGGGCAGTGTGATGCAGATGAAATGCAATGCTGACAAATGCACGGTTGGGCACACATCAAGGAAATAATTGGAAGTATTTGTAGGCTTTGCATGGCTCTAAATTAACCATAACTATTTAGGTCATTACTTGCTACGATCAGTTTCGTGGAATAAAATGTGTTGTGAAGGGATCTTACGAAACAAAGGATGATGTGAGACCATGGGGCCTGGGGGAGCACAGAATAGGAAATACAACTCCCATCTATAAATCAATGTGAACAACTCACTCACAATTTTATTCTTGTCCTATCTATGAAAGCATACTGATAAAGTTATTCTAGAGACTGGCAACTAAATGATTAGAGAGATGCAGGAGGCTGAAAACAAGGATTTGTTTAGAAAGAAGTTAAGTAATAGCAGACAGAGGGGAAGTATTTAAAACAATGAATGGTGTAAAGAATACAAGTTTCTATTTATGCTCCTAATGCAAAAAAACCCAAAAAACCCAGGAAAAAAAGAAGGAAAGTGGTATATTTAAAGAGAATTAAAATGAATTATTCTCATGAAAACCTCATTAACCTTTGGGATGTATTCAGTTAAGCAATCATAGAGGCCAAATGTTCAGCAACATGATGCTATTTTAAAACATTTCTTATGCTACAAGAGGACTGGAACAGTTATTCCAGATAGCTGTTCAATGCTGCTTATTCAGAGATCCTGCTTCTCCATTAGAAGAGCCTGTACAGTTACTAACCTGCTGTCTCCTATTTGGGAATCAGTGCTTTTAATGTACATTGATGTTTTTGTGCTCAGCTTTGCTGTCTCTAGACTTTGAACTGGTTGGCAGTGCAGACTATATTGTGCCAGGGCTCCCACAAAAGGAGGTGTGCACCCAAGGAACAAATGGTTAAGTACACAAACTTAACTGCAGAAGACTTTTCTTTATGGAACTACCTATACTGAATGTAATTTCTGCAACTGTGACTTCCCCCATCTGGGATCCCAGAATGATGACTGCACCAGCTGGTGCATTATATAGAATGGTCCTTTAAAACCTCCTTGCTGCTGAGTTGAGGCTTGTGTGATTTTCAGTAGCACTTACAACCACTCAGGCTGCACCATGGTGTGATCCATTGCACATGCCAGGAACTTTGATGGGGAGCAGTTGAGATTAATGATGACATAATACAGTAAGAAGAGATATTAATGCTCTTAGGCATGAATTAATGAAATACCATTGAGAATTTATCCTGCATGAATAAAAGGATTTGGAAGTTGTCGTTCTAAAAACCACATGAAGATTTTACTGAAAAACCCCTCCAAACAGTGTTGAAATAGACAGGGTCCTAATGAACCCTTACTCCAGACTTATGGCAGAGCCAGATGATTGACCTGCATCCATTAACTGAATTCCTATTAATTTACAAAGTGTTTGTACAAACGAGAGGCACAGATCTCTTGCTTCCAGGGCTGTGGCAGTGATCACTTTTATCCCCAATTCAGTGCAGAGCTGGATTCCAACCTGTGCTGGTGTTGTGGAGCATTGCCAGTGGCATTCATAAATCATGGGTCCTCATCTCAGTGCAGCCATATGGCAAGAGCTTTGCTTACTGAAATGGTAGCAATGCTCTTCATAAATGTGCAGGGTAATTGTCAGCATCTATTTAGTAAAAGTTTCAGGTATGTTTCACTGTGACCTCCCTGGTGTAAGTGTCTTTGCAGGGCTACTGTGGTGGAACTGAAGAATTACTCCTGTATCCCATCATGTTTCATTCTTCATTGTCCACTAGAACAAGTGAGTTAAAATGTTGCATATATATATAATCGTCTACCTGTAGCTTCTCTTGATTTTAAGAGGTAATTTTATTCAGGGATAAAACTTTACACTAGCACATGTTGTCGTATCATCAAGTCTAGAAGAGAAGTTTCATTAGTTTTGAGGCAAAGTTGGACAACAACAGTACATAGGGGCAGTTTACTGTTTTTGTTGCTCTGTTAATGTCTGAAGAGTTAAAAAAATTTCATTAAAAATTAGGACATCAAATATGACACATATTTTATCCATAGCTTATGTTAATTTGAAACACCTTTTATTGCCTACATAAGTGAATATATGTAAACTTTATTAGTAATTTCATTTCAAATTTAAAATAAGCAAAGGTGTATTGTAGAATTCACAGATAAAGGTTAATTTAAAATATAAAGTTATTAGCAGTGTTGCATTTCTTCATGTTATGGTTCACTTATGTAGAATTGAGATGCATTTTATATTAAACAATGCATAGCACCATTATACAACAGTTCACTAAATGCACATCCCATTTAATCTTTTGTAGGAATTAATATAACTGGACTGAAGTTACAAGGAAGAATTGAATTGAGCCAGTAGGGTTAACACTGATACTAACAGGAGATTACTAGCCATAAGAAAATTACAGCTCTTCTGAAAGTCAGTGCCTAAAATAGCAGCATACCCTTGGCACCATGATAGGAACTAGTTAACTGATGACCCTGAAAAAACACTTGTTTCCATTAATTCTGCTGTCATTATTTCACTATTCTTGAACTCTTCCTCTGAATTCTTCTGTCCTGATCCCAAGACAAGATGGCAGGAACGTGAGAAGAGAACATAAAGAAATTACAATAAGCTGTCGGCTATATAATTGTACTGTAACCTACTACACTGAGAAGTTACACCAACAGAAATTTGGCAATGTATTGGCTGCTAGCTAAACACAGGACACTCACTAGCTCAACATTAAAAAAACCCTGGCTCACTAAAAAGCAACATCTACATTACAAAGAAGCTAACAAAAGAATTCCCTTATGATACTTAGGTTCAGCTGGTTCATCTTAGGTTCATCAGCTACATTTTCTTGTTTAATGAATACTTGTTACATTTGCAATTGGATATATATTTAAGATCACAATGCTACAAACCTTTCTCCACTATGTAGTTTTGCCACCTTTAGTTAGACACAAAGGAGTACCTGCTCCAACTAGGGTTGAAGATTCTGCAAAAAGCTGATGTTAGCAGGTCATGTGTACTGTAATGACTTGAGCACCACAATTTTTCAATCCTTAAGAACATGATTTCCTAGGTAGAAGGCAGCAAGTATGCTTTTAAGTTTTTCAGACAGACCAAGGGAATATTTTTTTGCTCCAAAGAGTCTGCTGTATACCCTGAATCGGAATGAAGTCCTGTTTCATAGACACTTCAAGATTTTTAAAGCATCTCTACTAACAGAAGTAAACTGTTTGTCATTAAATTTTAAATGTTCCAGTGACTCTACTGCAAAGACAGTAACTTTTAAGTGTTAAGGAACTTACTGGCAAGAATTACCAGTAGGGTTGATGGTGAAGATGCCTTTTTATTCAAGGACAATTGCTACAGTGTCACAGTCCTGATTACAGATACATTGAGGTTACCTGAACCTCACGGTTCCAGCTCAACCTGGATTTTTTTTTTTTTTACAGAGTTCGAATTGCCTCAATAGCAGGAAGTCTTGCCCAAAACATTCTCCTGAAATCCAAACTTCTTCAAAATGCATTGACTTATTTTCCAAATGGAAAATGTATATTCCAATGCATTAGAAGGTAACACTTGATACAGCTTTCAAGTTGAATATTTGCTGTCATACAGAGTCACAGTGGCCACACATGAAACCATGGTCTCTGCGACGGTGGGGTGTTAATTTCGGAGTTATTTGGAAGAACACAATTTTGGAAGTGGTGACAAATGAAGTTCTTGGTGTTATCTTTCAGAGGCCCTGGATGAAAGAGGCTTGGGAATCAACAAAGACTTCAAACTTCCAATTTTGCCACTGATTTGTAGATAACATCTTGGGCATCAGCTGCCTTCTGCAGTTCTCTAGCCTGATAAAAATAGGGACAGTCATGCTTATTTATCTAAGGCAAAACAGTGCTGTGATGGATTAATTATTTAGATAGCACTTGGAGTGCTATCCAAATGCTGCTTATTCATGTTTCCCCACTGCAACAATATATCTTCATCACTAATAATTAACTGCTAATTACTGTTGCCAAGAATATGATACTGGCATTTACCACCTTATTTTTAATTTCAGTACAGATGCCTACTTAAAAGTTACGTAAATATATGAAGTTACAGTACATTTTCCGAATGATCCTGTGATGTCTGAGTTTGATCCTATTCAATTGTGACTACAGTAATGAATAGTAAAGATGACCTCTTCTGTAGAGCTACGGACAGTTCCTGTTGTATTCTTGACACTTAAATCATGAAACATAAAGAAGACATTCTAGGCAGGATTCATCTGGGTCGAAGGACTGCTGATGCCAATTATGCTTCGTACATAATAATGCACATTTTACCTATTTGGAAAAAAATTCACATTTATTTACTGTCAAACAGGTGTTAAACTTTACACTGGATATTAGTGATGGGCTCATTATTAACAGGTTTACACAAAGGGATGAAAAAAGCAGAATTTTGTTGAAACAATTTACATTTCATTAGATTTTTATCATAAAATAAATTAATTACTAAATATAGGCAGAAGGAATATGGAAGAGTAATAGTTATGTTTTATTTATTTTTTTTTAAAGGACAGGCACCTTTTATTCACGAGAAAGCTTGTGAGAAGTGTCCAGTGTCCCCTTCACCCCTTACCACCCAACCCTGATTAAAGAATGAACAGGGAATTGAGTTACAATCTTTGTTAGATATACCAAATTTGTGCAAGGCTTGGCATAATTGGCTTCTAAAACAATTTTCTCCCCAAATTATAGTTTTTGGCAATAAAAAAAAAAATCAAAACTTAAGAATAAAAACTAACTTTTCAAAGCAGAACACTGTTTACAGTGAAAAATAAGTGAAAACGGGTAGAACTTGCATTTTAAACATACTATCGTACTATGAACAGTGTAAGAAAAACAGCTTATAACATATGTGCAACCAAGAGCTTTTCACAATATTTTCTTCAAACTCTTTAAAATCATTTTTTAATGACAATTATATTTCAGTTGGACACAAATGTATTTATTTTACCCTAGCAATAGAACAAAATATAATTTCTTTAGCCATTTTTTCATGAGAACGGTTCATTGTACAGTTGAGGAAATATATGAAATAAGGCCTGTGGCTTGATTGCTAGTGGTTAGACATGTATTCAATCTTTGCCCTAATGGAAAAGATTTGCAGTGAACTGCAAACTGATGCAGAATATCTCTCCTGCTTTTGCAAGTCTTGTCAGGAATAGTAAGGTACAGTAAATTTGTCCCACAGGATTTTAGAGCCTACGCCTTGTATATAATACAATGTAGGCCTAGAAAAAAAAATGGTGCAGCCATATTTACAAATTTAGTTCACAAACTGCTGCAGTAAAATGGCTGGAAAGTGTTTATTTCTCTTTTTTTTTTTCACAATTTTTGTTAAATTCAGCAGCAGAAGATATCTTAAATACCTTGTTGGTATTTCTTTTCTTTGTAACAAATAATTCATTTTAGTATACTCTGTGTATATACAAAGTTTTTGTTTTATAAAAATTCACAGAACTGCGAGGTCCAGTCATCCCTGTTACTGGAGAACCAGAGGGTCAACAGAATTGTCTCTTCAAGCAGATATGAGGGAGCCTGCATGGGGCCAATTAAGTCTTTTTAATACTTGAACGTGGCCTTTAATATTTCTTTGCTACACTATTAAAGGCTTGTCACTAGTTGCATTTGTCCTTCTCTAACATCTCCTTCTGGAATACATCCTTCCTTGTTAATGGGAATTATATAGCCGTCGCTATTACCCCTGCTGATTTGATAGTACATCTGAAGCTGATGGCCAGCTCCTAGGTTTGGCATGCTTTTGTAGTAAATGTCCTCATTTTCACTCCTCCTGGAGGGAGAAAGATCTTCTTCAACGTCGGGGCTGCTCTCTGGATACGGAGAGTCTCTGAGATTGGGCATGCTCGTGTAGAGAGAGTCTCTGTTGGGGGACTGGAGGTGGTCGTCGGCCTCGGCCGTCAGCTGTGAGACGTAGCTGTCAGTTCCCTCGGTCTTCACTTTCTTCTGGGGCTGGTACAGAAGGGAGTGAGTCCGCTGAGGAATGAGCGGGGCCTCAAGCTCTTTGTGGTGGAGCTCCAGCCCGGGGGTGTCACTGTGCATCAAAGATGAGGCATCTGCCACGATGGCGTCATCTTCGCTACTGCTCCCGCCGATCACAGCTTTGGCTGGCAGCGTGCGCTCCAGGTTGTGGTTCTTGCTGCTGCCGCGCAGGTTGTTGTGCACTAATTCTGAAATGATCATTTTCTCAAAAGCTGTATCATTCAGGCTTAGTCCACAGTCTACAACTTGCACACTGTCATTATAGTCTCCGTTGCGCAATGAGTAGCTGTTGTTGAAATTACCATTTAGCGGTAGAGTATCCATGGCACTTGTATCCCTGGCATTGTTCAGTGAATGTCCTGAAATGGAAAAGGACAGCTCTGGTTATTGCCTGACATGCTTTTGTCACGTTCTTTTTTTTTTCTTTTTAACACAATTCTTTAATGTAGTTCAGGACAAAGTTGTACTTGGAAGTAAAACTTGAGAAAAGTTAGGTTATTGAACATTCCCAAATGTAAACAGTTGCACACCTTATAGGAAAGATGCATTCTAAAAATAGTAATGTGTGTTTCCTGTGGGGAATAGTGGCAATTTAATTTCTTAATTTAGTGTCAATTCTGTGACTTTTCCACAAGGAACTGTTCACTCCATGCCCTTGCATATGTAATGCAAAGCAATTCATTTGGAAACATCTATGTTTTGAAGTACACCACCATGATTTAGAAAAAGAAAATTAACAGAATTTGTCCTAAACAACACTAAATTAAAAAGGAATTAGATCACAGACATAACTGAAGGTAAATGTACAACATAAACCCACATAACTGGCAAGCAACTACTTTAACAACATTTCTAACATTTTTCCTTGGTGTTTTATTTTTTTTTTTGGAGATGAAGTAAAGAAAAGAATGAAAAAAAATGGATAAATACAAAGAATTTATGTTAAACAAGGACAGCCATCTTTCACACTACAGGGACCAGGGCCCACAAGCACCATCCAACAACACGATAGACAGCAGGTGGAATGACTCACTTTGGACAACTCACATCATGTCTGTCTGCTCAGGCTATCTGGCCTAAGAGTAGCTGATATATAAAAGAAAGTAAAATGATTTATTGTAACATGATGAAGAATTACTGAGCTTCTCAGCAACTTAGTCAGAGCAAGGGTTCAGCAAATTAGATTACTAAGCAATAACAGCTTTTCTTTTCCCACTTAATGTAATTTTTTTTTC
Organism: Acanthisitta chloris; assembly: GCF_000695815.1. Taxonomy (NCBI): domain Eukaryota; kingdom Metazoa; phylum Chordata; class Aves; order Passeriformes; family Acanthisittidae; genus Acanthisitta; species Acanthisitta chloris. The sequence continues at coordinate 155,022 of NW_008653481.1, read as the reverse complement.
ACTAATATTCTGTCTGCCAACAACGGCCCCAGGCTCCTAAAGGTCAAAGTTTGCCTGCAGTCTGCATCAGTCACAGTGACAGCACTGAATGAACCAGAATAGTTAATTAAGAGTTAGGCCCACAGTTACCATGGGCATGAAAGTCAAATGCAGAAATGTTAGGAATTTCTGTAAGTATGGGTCACAGAAATTAAACCAAAGAATAAATATTAGTTGTGGAATGGGAAGAGGAAATCAGCCATGGCTGATATCTCATAGCTGTTGGAGGAATGACAGATTGGGTACGTCTGCTGAAAACATGAAAGGGAGTTTAAGGGGGGAAAAATGAAGTCTTATGATGATTAAGGTCTTTATGCTTTTGGTTTAGGCTTTTTTTTTTTTTTTTTTTTGGTAACTTGATAAAGAAAAGGTTTTCCTATAGACACAGAGACATGTAAACTATGACAGCACAGTGCTTCCCAAGCAAAGGAAAAAGAAAAAGCAAAAAAAAACTTTGAAGGAAATTAAACAGTCTGAACCATGGAACTCAGATGGTTAGAGCATTCCTAGAAAATCACTTTATCTACAGATATGTCTGGAAGTAAAGAAAGAATGAAGTGACTTTACTGAAATGAGACTGACCACTGTGAGGCTGCTGCATTATATGCAAGGCTTGGAGGAGTATAAGAGAAAAGTATTTTGGAAAAGATTATATGTTTTCCCATTTTGTATTCTTTTTTTTTCATAATTAAAGCTGCAGCTTATCCTAGAAAATTCAATCTTCTCTGGAAATATTGTTTTCAATTAAAAAGTAATTGCATTTTCTCATGAAAAGATTTTTGTCTTCAACTTTAAAAAATAGAGTAATAATTTCCAAATAAATTCTGAGCAATTTGCAAGTCATTTTGCGTTTGTGTTATTGTTAACTCTTCTCCATGTGTACTGATTTAAGCAGTGATGAGGGTTGTTTGAAAGGTCTCTTTAAGCTTTGATTAAACAACTTTGTAGTTTTGCAATTTCATGTATGTTCCAAGATTTTCTTGTAGTGGATTTAGCTGTGCAGAACATATGGCATTTATAAAAGTAGACAACACATGGACCACATGCTGGATTCATTTCCCTCATGAAAGTGATTTAATTCTGTAATTTTAATTCTCTTTTCCTCTGCTAAACAGATACCAAAATATATCTGATAATCCAAAATGAGTTTTCTATGATATACTGCAGAGTTAAGCACGCTAGAATATATTCAGATTGGTTTGATGAGGCAAATTTTGTTGCCTATGATCAGGCAATTAATTTGAAATCTTTCCATAGCCTGTAGCAAGATTACTGTGGGAATGTAAAAATATAAGTAAGTTGTTAAACATTTCGGCGTGACACTGCTTTGGTTTTAAACAGCAAATTATTTCAGCATTACATAATTTCTTTACCAATAGGGTTTTTGCTACAGACCTCATGTCGTTTCCCAAAAAGCAGTATGCAAGTACTTTTTTCAATGTGGAAACATTTCATTTGCAAATTGTGAACCACTTGCCCGCTGAGTCTACTTCATGACCGCTAGTTATGTTTTAATTGTGCCCATTAAAAATCATGCTGAAAAAATTTACATTTGATAGGCAAAGTTAAGTTTTACTCCCATACTTGTCTCTCTGTAGGTTGCTAGAGGAAAGCATAAGGAAAGTAAGAAAACAAGAGAATGAAAATAGAAACTACAGTTCAGTTAAAAAGGAAACTTGAAATAAAAACTGGAAACAAGGTTTTATGTGCTCTTTTTCAAAGACATATAATTCCAGTTACACTAAAGTGATCTTACGACTCATCAAACAGTATCTTCTAGATATTTACTGATGAACTGCACAATTGTTAAAAAAAAGCAAGTACATAATGTAACAACAAAATGTTAGGTAAGTGATGACACCCTTTATTCCTATGAAACTAAACTGTTCTAATTGCTAATCTCAAAATTTTCCTGCAGGAAAATGATCTACCATAAAGCTGCACTATACTATAGTTCAAATCTGTTTGACGCTGGATACAATTTTCTACGCTGGGGTATCCAAAGGTGCCAAGATGCCTTGCACTGCTTTAGTATCTAATCCATTCCATTAGCAGGATTTTCTCAGCAAGCTTTAGAGTCAACCTTATATTGCATAGACATGATACCTCTAAGTGATATATATCTTGAAGATGGGCTCTCGGACCATGTGGTGTCAGTCCTTTAATAGTATATTAAGATTTATGCCACCTGTGTTAAAAACATGGATAATTATTGGTAAATACTGTTAGGGCAAAGGCATTACTATAATATAGTGCAGTTTTACAAGCTGACATTGGCAGTACTGTTTCTTGAACTGACAAAAAAATTCAGACTGTATGGTTGGGGTATTGCAACTTGAGTTTCTGTCTAGGGAAAAGAAGGAATTTGGAGCAAGCTAAGAAAAGAGGTTTATTCAGGAAGTAGAAGCACACCTGGTGAGTTAAACACAGGAGCTGAAGGGGCATTACATACAACTGTTTCAGCGAGCAATGTGTTATAGGGGTTGTTAGTGCCGTGTGGTCGAAGAAGAGGGTTTGTTAGTAGGTAATTGCCAGTCATTCCTAAAGCAAAAGAAACAGAAAAAAAAAAGTCAGTTCTTTAATTTTAGTCTGACAGTTTCAATAAAGAATATTTTTTATTCATCATGAATCATGTAGGACTTGTCAAATGTAATTCAGCTGAAAATTTCTGGATGTATTTGAGCTATGGATTTGAAATGGGAGCAGGAAAGTACAGTTAGATTCCAGTAATTCACAGGTGCTGTCCAAATCCCCAAAGTAAACATTTAGTGAGAGTGATATTTACTAATGTATACACAATCACTGTTACACAAGAATAGAAATTAGATGTGTAGAGATCAGGTACTACCTAAAGATGTTAGAACTTTCAAAATGATTGTATGGAACACTTCTGTCCAGAATTGAGAGAACTCAGTTTCTCAAACTCAAAGGTATTGAAAAACCTCTCATGACAGGATCAGAGCTGTTATTCACTTTATTAAAAACACACAGATAGTGGAAGGGAATTGCTGTTTTCAAACAGACAGTGGATGACAAACTGCAAGAAGGATATCTTAGTATATGCAAAAGTATGCATGCTGAGGGGAAAGCATAATATTTGCTCTAAGAAATCAGAGCATTCACATTTTCTCCTGGGATACTCATGCTGCTAATTTATCTGCCAGGTTTTAAAAAATAATTCCTTGAATGACAGATTTTTTTAAAACAATCAGTTTACAAACAATGCAAGACAAAACAAAATACTACATGAACAGATTTTTTTAAAGCCATTTTACATGTAATGCAACACCATTTAAACAACTCTTGGAATAATTAGAAAAAAAAACAGCATATTTTGAGAAATTATTAAAAAGTCAATCATCTCTGATTTCCAGCTACTAGAAGAAAACCAGGTTAGAATAAAGACCAAAAAAAACCCCACACAAAATGCTGTGACTTACTTAAAAATGACTTTTAACATTTCAATAAGGTAAATTTCCACTTTCTTTTCCACTGCACTGCACAGCAGTATAGCAGGATACTACAGACCCAAGTGCAACTAAAGAGACAATGGTATTTTTATAGTATGGATATTTTTATCCGGCAAGAAGAGATACCATCTATTCCAAATATTATTGCTTTTGTACTACCATAGATACTCAGTAGCAGAAAGGAGCAGAAATATCTAAGATTCAGAGAATTACTGTCTGACTATGCTAATCTTCTTTGAGTGTTGGTAATAGTAAACAACTAAAAAGCTTTTATCATAGCTTTTTTTCAGTTGTAATCTACTTCTTACTAAAAAACTAACTCAAACATAATTTGCTTGTGGTTGTTTTTGTGCACTATGTTTAATCTTGGTTAGAATTATAACCTGTGATTTATAGTTAAGGATTTTTTTTCAATCTGAGTATTTCTGCCACCTTTAGGAGCTTTATTTTTAAGGAAGAATTACACCTCCCAGTAATTATTAAACTACCTTTACACATACGTATCCCAGAGATAGTGACAATTTTGTAACTGAATAAAATTGATATCAATTTTTCTAATCATGGCAGAACATCTCCAGTGACTTGATACTGTAACTTGAAATGGGGAGAAGCTTCTAAGACCTCTGTTCAACTCTGAATTAACTGAGGGTGCAGCATGATTAGAGCAAACCTCAAGAGTCAGAGACATCAGATTAGGGTTAAATCCCAACCTTTTACCCAGTTTGAATTTATGGGATTTTAATAAGACACTGGAGAGAAATTAACTTCTTTCTTGGGCATGAAATATAGATTTTCTCCTTAGAAAAAGTTACTTAGTTTTGATTTTGCTGGAGGAACACGCAAGATTCATGCTGGGGGAGAGCAGTGAGACACACAGATCTTATCCACTTTCTATATGCCAAATAGAAAAAACAGCCATGCTTTCTGATATACTTTCCTTTGCAAAGTATATACCACACTTTACTTCAAAATGTATGTGATCTGAGTACATGTCCCTAGTATCAAATCTTGAATTTGAATTTTCTGTTTGAAACTTTCTGAGTTGAGCAGGAACTGGCTGCAGCAAGACCAAGCCTACATGCTCTTCATCTAGGCATGTGGATGGGAGAACAGGCTTTGAACCTGGCTTGCACAAGAGCAGTCTTCTCTCCACTGCTAGGTCAAAATGCCACCAAAAAACCACAGGGGACAGGGAAGAAAGGAAGGGATAATCTATCTCAGTCAATACCTTTGTCTTCTAACTGGACATGAGAATGAGGTTACAGATTTCAAAGTCTATTTGAGCTCAGAACTTTTGAGTTTTGACTTCTCTGTGCCTGAAAATCTGGATTCTATCCCATGTGACAGATATGATGCTCTTTGAAATAGAAAAGATAAATGCTTTACAGACATCTTTTGCATAGAAATGATATCAATTAGATTTCACTGGGAAAATTTCTGCACCTAAAAATCAGTCAAATACGCATTAAAATGTTACTGCACTCATATTTCTGTTTCAGATTTAACCTATAAAGGTTAGGAAAGATTTAAGCTTTTAAGCTAAATTATTGATGAAACTTATTTAAATACATTCCCACGAATGGAAGAATTCAACTTCTATAGCAGGGGCCAGTTGAGGGAACATGGTTTTAAAAAGTGCTGGTAGATGACTTTAAAACTGCTTTTAGAGAACATTTGTTCCAGATTTTTTTTTTTACATTCTTTTCAATTCTTCTGTGTTAGATGATATAAAATCTGTATAAAATTTAAGGATTCTAAAACTGAAATGTTCCCAGTGACTGACCTTGATTAAGTGTTGAAGTGCTGTTGATGTCACCTGAGATAAAAGATGATTCAGATTGTTTTCTCACAGTGTCATTCCACATCCTCCTTATACGACTCTGTTAACATAAAGCAGTGAGACAAAAGCATAGTAAGTTACAAAAAGACTTTTTTCCTACTCATGTGCTGTTATGTAGAATATTTGTGTTTATTTTTGCCGAACATAACCCATTCTTCTAGTACGTAGTGAAAACTCCTTCTTTTTTTTATTAAAACTCTAATTTATTAAATAGCATTTAGGTAAAACATGATGGTATAAACCTGCCTATAAACCAGCCCCTAATTACAAGAAAAGATAAGGTGTTTGTATTAGACCAAAGTAAGAGGAAATGTTTAAAAAGAAATAATTCTGCTACGCAGAAGTATGTATTTGCCATCTCAATGATAATAATGAGAAGACAATTAGTGCTTCTGCTTGGAACACATCTCAGTAGACTTTTTATAAATAAAGTTAATTAAAAGATGCTGTCAAAATCTTTGTTACCTGAGTGCCAGAGGAATAGCGAGCACTAGTTCTGGTTGTCGACGCCTTCACTGAGCTGTGGGGACTCTCAGTTGGTAGCCCACCACAGCAGTAGGAATGTCGGAAGCATTTGCCATATTCCTTACGTACCTACAGGGAAAAAAAAAATTGCTTAGCACAAGAAATAGTGTTAAATGTCTCCACCGACAAAAAACACATGAACCTTTGCACTGAAAGTACTCACACACTTTCCAAGCAAATAGATAATATTTGTCTGTCACTGCTGCCTGTTAGAAAACCTTGTGTTTTCCCCCGCTCGGCAGCAGCATTATCAGCTACCCAGGATTTCTGAACCAATTATTTCCAAGGTACATACACTTCATTTAGCTGTGCCTGAATAATTATTACTGGCTTATTTATGGGATTATTTTTATTTCATAATATTAATTCAAGATTAATATAGTTCAGTTTACCTGAACTGAATGCTGTCTGAAAATAGTCCTTTTTATATTAGCTTTTGGTGTAGAAACCCTAGGAAAAAAAATCTTCCCATCCTAGCAGGCAAGAAGGGCTGAGGTAACCAGTCTTTGCACTGCTCAGTTCTGCCCCTTACGTTATGCCTTCTGATAAAAAGTGCAAAACCTGCAGTGACTAGAAAGGCATTTTCATATAGAGTTACTCTGTAACTCACCCAGATGCAAGTTCATCTGGTCACACCTGCTTTGGGACTGTACAAAGCACACAAATGTCACTGCCCCACTCCAGGCAGAGTGCCAGCTATGCCAGTGGAGGCACTGTCAGTGTTCCAGAGCCACATTTTGAACCATTGAGGCTGGGAATGGAGGAATCTTTCACTTTTAGGACCAAAACATAAAATCCTCATTACTGTACCTGCTCAACCTAGAAATCTGAATATTCCTATGTATATGAGTTCTTTTAATGACAGAACAACAGAACTAATTAATAATTCCAATATTTGACCTGAATTTATTGACCTTCTGTTTCCAGTGACCTACTGGAAACTTTAGTTTGTTATGTTAGTTAACAATCGCCATAGATATAACCAGGATTAATTTACAGAGCAGCTAATTCTCTGGTATTTGGTCACTGCTACACTGACTACTATTTTCAGGTAACAGAACAGCACATGCCTATCTTGGCAGCATGACAACATCAGTGAAAGGACACAGAAGATAAAATTTCTATAGATGTGTAACTCTAAATTCATAAATCTTCCACCAGACGTGGGGTTTTAAGTGCCTCTTCTACAATGAGACTCCTGAGTTTGTCTGAAAAGTGGGACTTCAGCTAATTTGGAAATTCTGTCTGACCTACGAATATACAAGACACAAAGTTATGTGTATGCAAAAAGGGGAGAGGGGAAAATGCAGAAAGTTAATAGTGCAGATTTACATATGCAATGTGCTGTTTTCAACATTACAGGAGTTTTTACTCATGGAATACATATGGTGATGTTTCCATAAAGCACAAGGTTGAAGAAAATTTGAATAGTCTGTGCCTTAACTTCAAGCTAGGCACAATAACCCATCTTTTTATAAAAGCATATGGTACATATTTTAAGAGAACCCCTATCTGTATCAGCACAAAAGACACATAAAAAAATCAAACCAGAAATGAATGAACTTAGAATTTTAATTTTTAACCCTCTAGTCTGAAAAAGACAGGTCTATATATATCATCACTAGATGGTATAACACCAAAGAAAATACATTCCTGAACACTAATGGATATTAAATGCTCCAAAACACTACAGAGTAGAGACAATAGCAATCAAAACTGTATTTTTACCCAAATACCACCCTCCAGGGCTGGTTTTGCCTAATGCCTATATTGCAGTGAATGTACATTATCTGTCGGGACTGCGCATTCTACTGTCATTATTTCTAAATTATAGCTTGTTGGAAACTGATGGAAGCAACAGCACTATCATCTCGTCAGAACTGGAAACATAATAGTTTTCACTTCCACAATTCTATTTCTCTGTTCAATTTAGTGACCAACTAGTAATAACAGAATAAAAAGACTACATTAGCTATGCACACAGAGGATAGGACAATATCCAGTCAAAGGCAGTGACACTTAAAAATCTTAAATGGCAGCTTTAACATTCCTTCAGGTATAAATCTTATTGGTCTAGGTTATGCTTTTTCACACTTGACTGGTATTTTAATACTGCTTTTTGCTGACTCCACTTTATATAAAAACAATGCACAGCTGTAATAAAAAGGAATCTGGTTTTGATTTTCAACTCCAGTACAAGTAGTAAAAAGGGCAACATTATATGAAACCCTAATCTAGAAATTATTTCAATTTTGAGAATGTTTGCATTTTCTTCCCTATCTTCTTTTCTCAGGCTTGACCTCCTCTCTAAGTGTGCTTTTGTTCTCTCAAAATGAGAGGAGTGCCATGTTCATCTGGGTAAAATTCTTTCTGTCTACCAGATCTTTTCCTAAAACATGACAGAGTGCCATTGTCTGTATCAAATTTATAGATGCTAATACTGGTAAGAGCTGGTACAGTTGAGAACACAGAAGAATGTGATTTTTGTACTTACATAGCAAAGCTTTATCCAGTGGTCTCAAACCATTTCATAAATACCAGTTAATTATGTCTCTGGTGAGCTAATTATAATGGGAGTTAATAACTGCTAAGTCTCTAGCCTAAAACTGGTAAAAATATTTAGAATCTAAATATTGCAAATTGGGTATTTCCAAATGTAGGACATACTGCATTTCATGTGAAGCTTGTTTGGGTGGGATTTTTTGATACTTACTCTTCCTCTTAACTCTAATTACTCTAATTTGTCCCACCTTCTAACACTGGCTGTCAGCTTTTTACATTCATCCTTCATCAGAGCACCTCTAAGACATCCCTGGAACCAGTGTCCACCCTCAGTCTGGGGAAGAGAAGGGGTGCAGGGAACCCCAAAAGAATCCCACACAGCCACACTCTTCATTTTCCTTCTCTTCTGTTTGCTCCTCTCTCCCCTGCAACGCTTTCTCTCTCTCCAGCAGATCTGCTCCTTCCAGACCCTTCTGCTGCCATCCAGGAAGAAGAGCAGAACTAATTTAGCCCACCCCACTCCTGAGGAAGGCTCTTGCCAGGGGATTCCAGTTTTCCCAGTTAAGAGTACAAAGCTATTGGGATTTCTGCGGGAGGCAAACACTTGGCAAAAGGAGTAGTCATGCTGGCATCTCTTCCATCTTTAAAAAACTATTCCTGTTAGATGTCTAGTACTAGTGACTACCTTTTTTCTAAGGTGTGTTGAAGTTCAAAATAAAATTAATTTTTACATCTCACTTAATTTTGGAATGAACAAGAACTCATAGTACAGCCCCTGCCTATCAGCTGTAGCTTCATGTGGCAGCTTGATTGGATCTCAGGAGAGGTCCTCTGCCTTGGTCTGCAAAAAGGAGAGTTTCCAGCTGATATGGACTGATATAGTAACAGATCCTTTGTTTGCAGCACTACAGCAGAAGCAGGACTTGTTTCATGAAGACATAAAAGACTTCTGGCTGTAAGTCCAGACTAACACGTACCACCAATGTTAAACAGTACATTTTCTATAGCAAATTTCTTCTGAAACCCCCAAAACTTTTCAAGCCCAGGTGTGAAATGCTGCATCCATGTTAAACCTGTCCAGGCCACAGAGCAGTTACATGACTCCCACAAGCACGCAAGCACGAATTGCTTTGGAATGCTAGTCTCCTCCTCAAAATACTACAGTTCTTGACATCGCTATTTTTTTCTCTATTTTTTTAAGAAATGTATGTGGCATTTCTAAGGAGTTAGGGAACACACATCTGGGTTTTTGGTAACTTACTTTCTTTTGAAGGGCACAATGAAAGATGAAAATAAACATTCCTTGGAAAGCATTAAATACTGTGAAGAGATATGTCATCACAATGGTCCCCTCGTTTATAAACAGCAGACCAAATGACCATGTTAGGCCAAGGAGACACAGGAGAGCAAATGCACCCAGGACCCAGGATCTGTAAAAGAAAATTAATTTTAGCAACATTACTTATAAGACTGCACCTCGCCAAATCCAATATTAACATTTCAGTTCCTGCAGTTGACTTTTACTAGTTTCATATTCAAATGTAAAAATTCCTTGGGTTTAACCTTTTATCTATTAAAGAAAGAACAATTCCATTTAGTACTCTTAGTCTCCAGTGAAAACAGCAAGAGTAGATATGACCTTTGTCTTTCTCAAGAACAGCATAGGATGTCAAAACTATTTTAGAATGCAAAAGTATAGCACAAGCCCCAGCTACTCCATTGCTTTATCTGCTTTTAGAAAAGAGATTGATAAATCTGGCTTAGCCACTAATCACACCATAGATTTTAAACAGTGGTGCTGCCATATGACACCAAATAATGTAACACAAATGCACAAAGGTTAAACAGCAGATTAAAAGCCTAGAGCCCAAATCTTTAATGCTCCGATAAACTCAGCTAAACTGAAGCTAGATGATCTAACTTCCGCATGAAGAAACCCTGCTGAAACGCGACAAAAATATGGATATTGCTTTACAGAATAATCTAAAAAAGATTCCATCATGAATAGGTTAAGGAAAAGGAATTGTAGCGAACGGCACAGAATGGAAGGGAAAGGGAATTTAGTCAGTGAATTCCACATCTAACTAATGATCTTACTTGATAAATGGCTTATTATCTTCATAGCTAGAAAGCATTATAAGCAGAAAAGAGAAACAAAATTATTAGACAGAATTGAAACAGAAATTAATAAGAGCATTTTTATTTGTCTATAAAAATTAGTCAAAATTAGGAAATTCAAAATGCAGAGGCAAGCAATTTAAAATTATAAAGGCATATAATAGTTAAAAAGTCTTTAGCAAATCAGGTATCTCAAAAATAGTTAATTAAAATTAAGGGAAATCCACAATATGACCGAGTTTGTAAAGTTAAAAATCATGCTAGAAATTTGTTAATGTAGGGTTCTATCTTACCCAGGCAAGTCCGTATTATAGTAGCCATCACAAACACGGTAATTACTGGTGTGGATGAGAAGACAGAAAGAGGAAAAGGAAGAAAAGAGAGAGATGCTAAAGATTAGCTCTCTCTCTCATCATGCAACATGCAATGAAGCTGATACTGACCTATCTAGAACATCTAGTTCACAATGTTAGCCTTACAGAAAATCTCCTTTTGCCATTTTCAACATTCAAAGCAAATCTATAAGACCCTTTCACATCCAACCCTCAGTGTTAGAAAGTTGCACCATCCCTTCAGTGTTGATAACAAAAACCTTCAGTACAACCTAAAGCTAAACAAAATACAGTAAAAGACTATCTGAAGAAGTGAAAGCTGCCAAAGCCTTGTTAGTTATATAAAAATTATATTACTCTGCAAAAGGGATACTACAGCACAACACCACAATAAAGTAAACATTTGTTAAATTAGCATGAAAACAGCAGATAATCTCCAAGTTAACAATAATAATAGAGTCAATTCTCTTGGGTGAACAGGATTACGAGTAGAAACTGCTCAGAATCCCTAAATCAAAAAGTCATTTAACAAAACAAACTTAATATAATTGTATCAGCCATGCAAACAGGAACGTAATTTTTGAACTGCATTTTAAATGCAAATGAAATTACTACAATGCTGTGGCATTTCCGTGAAACAGTTTCTTGGCTCTAGTTCCAGGCTGAAATTATCTAATTTTGACCGGCGTTTGTGACATTACAGCAACAATGTGACGAAAGCAGGATTGGCTCTGTTTGCTTCTAATTGACATCTGCAGTTGCTGGGAGACAATGGCATGTGCTCCTAATGGAGAGTAGCTTTCAATCAGTTCAGCAATCAGAAAATAATCATAGTTCTCATACTTGAACACAAAGCACTTACTTAATGTTTTCCAACCTGCTAGAGTCTGGTTTCAAAGTGTTTGAGTGCTTCACCATTTTACACAATGTGATCACCAGGAAGATAAGATTCAGCTGTCAAAACAGATAAGAATGAAATTAAACTACGTCAAGTAATAGGTTGAATAATGATGATGTTACAGGCTAAACAAAACCCCTGTAGTTTATTTTCAAATAAGTAGTGAAAGTGGGTAACTATATCAGATAGTCTGTAAAGGTGATTATAAATATGTATGAGGGGAAAAAATGTTAGAAGTCCTTGTTTCACTTCATTTTCCAAATTCACCGCATCATCCTGAACCACCCTATTTACCTCATGTCCAACACTTGCCATCATCAGTCTAGCTCTGTCTTCCAGCATGTTGTGCTTCGTGCCTGCTCACCTCTGGCCCTGTTCTCCATTCCACTCATTTTCTCCAGACTATACTAGTTACCATGCTATACTAGCTGTCTTTTTATCACCCCATCCACCTTCTGAAATGTTTGTCACCTCTACTGGTTTCTCCCTTTCTTTTATTTTTTTATTCCCTTTTGTTCTCACAAATCCTACTGGAGTCTTGCAAAGAGATTAAACGTAACTGAAGAAAAAGAAAGAGAAAAAGAAGAAACACAAAGATGTAGCAAATGCATCAAACTTAACAGTGCCGTAGACATATGCTGGTGGTGCACCCTCCTACTGCCCTCTCTCACTTTGTAGTGTGGATTCTGTTGAAACTGCAAGCCACTTGAAGGACTTTGCTGTCTTATTCTTGTTGTGTCACTCATAGCTAACACCAGGGAAGATACCAAAGGAAATTTTTTATACTTTTCCTACTGTGAAACTGAATCACAGATATCAAAGTTACTAGGTGCCTTTCTCCTATCGATTTCAAAGCCTGCGAAGGAGCATGGGTAAGCCAAATAAAAGGATGCCTACAGAATATGGGGTGAAAAGTGGTATCCAGTTAATTTGAGTAATTAGTCTATGTTGTCCTGTATCATGCAGACAATTCAAACAAAATCATATCTTTGAAAACCAGTAAGAGCTATGTCCTTTCAGGGACATGACACATATCCTTATCTACTAGTACAATGGTCCACAGGAAGTGGCTGAACCAAAAGCGAAGATAAGAGAATTTGCCTGGATATCCTTAGAACACATATATTAGATAGATTATAACCCCATTCTTATAATCTTTCGTATATATCCGCAACTGGTTATTATTGATGGAGAATGATCATGTCTTGTCTCTAAATTTGGGTAGCCTTTGGTTTGAGACAGCTTCAAAATCCTCATAATTTTTGTAACACTGGAGATACCAGTTCATGCCAGATGTGTTCCTACAGCTGTAACTCAATGGTCAGAAGTGTCACTCATATCCTGACAAAGAGCTAGTCTTAACAACCTTGAAAAGATGAGTATTTTGACGGCTCCGATCACAGTCTGTTAATAAGAACATGCATTACAGAAATTATTCCTACTGCCAAGGGCAACTAAATTATCACTCCTGCTGCTGTCTCAAAATCAGGATGGACAGCATGAACTATAATGCAGTTCTCGACACCAAAACAGTGACTGGCAGCTTTTGACCTTATCAGTCCTCATTCAAAGTAAAACACAGGAAAAAAGTGTATGTGACACAAATATGACTTATTTCTCTTTGGGTTTCAGGAACTGACAGGAAATACTTGACCTTTAAGTGGAGGTATGCACATGGTGTGGGTTAAACATACTTCCATTGCTGAAAAATGTAAAAGAAGTGCCAATAATTCATGATCTTGATGATTACCTTTTATGATTCTTATAGGTAATGACTAACCAGATGAGAAACACCACTTCATTATATCACTGTGATCTCTTCCTCTTATCTAGGTTTCCACTGTACAGTGTAACCTCCTTGGGCGAGAAAGTAAGTTGCTTCTCTCCCTGGCTTTTGCACCAGACAAGACTGGGGTTCTGTGCCTGACCGGACCCTCAGTTTCATGCCTTTACAGGCAGACTTTATTCTTCTGTGTTTGAAAAGGTTTCTTGCACAGTTAGGGGAGCTGACATATCCAGAACTTCTCCAGCCTGCTTAAAAAAATGCAACTTCAATTTGGTTTTTGCAAAACCAAACAGATAAAGAGCTAAGACACATGCCCCATGCCAATCCTCACACAAAAATCAACTTTGGCTGCAACCTATGCAACTGGGAGTGAGCAATCCAGTTCAGAACAGCATTTACAGCACAGCTGGAAGCTAATCCTTGCCTAAGTAGCTACCCTGGAGTATCTTGTATTGTACTAGCAACATCGTTCTTGGATCAAAAACTCATAGATATGGCTTAGCCCATAAATGACTGCCTTATGAAACAAGAGGGTTTTATCCTCTGATTCTTTGTACAACTGAAGTGCTGATTTGACATATGAAAAACAAAAGCTTGTATTCACATCCTGAGGTTCCTTCAGTAACATGTAAGCAGACACAGCCAAGTGCATTAAACTGGTTTTATGTAGGTACTGAGTTCTGTCTGCGTGTATGTCCCTGCTGCACTAGGGAATAGCTGTACACAGCAGTTTCTTAAGAGACAGTTTAATTCCAATTTAGGTACAGACCCCCAGGAAGTAGCCCACAGAAATAATAATGATGATTCACAGTAGCTGGAAAAGTCCTTCCAAGAAAAAAAAGAAAAATACTGTACTTTGAAGACAAAGTGACTATGACAACAGAGCATATGATACTCACTGCTCCATCACTGTGAAATACTGCATAGTTTTCAGTTTCAGCAGTCAAAAGACCATGGTTTGCCACTTGTTCAAATATGTTGGCATCTCTGGTACACATTATATCATTATATAAAACCTATTTCACCCGCTTACAGATACTGCAACCAAACTTTTCTATAAATTTGCTTTTGGCTCCCTTGCCACTTTTCATCTAGAAACTGATTGTCTTGGAGGAACTCATGAGTTTAAGATTTTTGGGCATCCTGCCATTTTTTTTACCCAAGACACTAAGCAGTGAGGGAAGGGAGCTTGCTAGAGAATAATTGCTTTTAGAAGGAATAGATGAATTACTTTTCTTGGTGAGAAGTAAGTGGGGGGAGAAGAAAACACAGTTAGGACTTCTGTACTCTTTTGTACCAACTTTGTACAAGCAAAGGTTTTTCAGCTCTGAACAACCTGATCTGAGCTCAGAGCTGAGCCGAATTTGAGCAGAATGCTCAACCACAGATCTCGTGATGCCCCTTCCAACCTGAATTGTTCAATGACTCTGAGGAATGAACTGTTACTGATCTAAGCAAATGAGCCTGCAGATGTTTTCCTAGCTTGATGGACGGCCTGAGTAGGATGTCTTTCTTTAAGAAGAATGTTCACCACAAACATGCAGTACTCTGAGGTCATACAAAGGCCCACATGAATGGCAAGATGGGCTTTTGAGAGCAAACTCGTAAGAGAAAAAAATAGATCTCTGACAAAGATGACTTTCTCATCACTTCAAATAACATAAACGGTAAGTGACTATCTGGGCCTCATCCTGGCAACTGGACTGCATCCATCCCAGATGAGCCAAAATCTGTAACTTAACAGTACCCCTCATCTTCAATGGTAATAAAAAATTTAAATACATTGTGCAAACAACATACACACAGAGACAGTGTATGCATCTCAGTCAGTCATAAAATTATGCCCCTGTTAAAGCTAGTAAAATCTCTTTCATGCTGCACTTTTGAAAATCAGACCAATGCTCTTTGGAAGGCTACAAATAAGAAGTTAAAAGTCTGGTCAGGCACCAGGTTTGGATTTGAAAATTCTGCTGAGATACCACAAAGAGTGACAAATCACGCAGTTACAGCAGGTGCAGCTATAATGAGAGATCTCTTAAAATATTAGCTGATAACAATAAGCAAAACTTGGATTGATAGCATTTCATTAATGTTTGTACTATCAAGAATAGTGTGGCCAGCAGGACTAGGGAAGTGATCATCCCTCTGTACTTGGCACTGGTGAGGCCATACCCTCGAGTACTGAGTTCAGTTTTGGGCCCCTCAACTTAAAAATGACATTGAGGCACTCGAGTGAATCCAGCAAAGGGCAACAAGGCTCAGAAAAGGTCTGGAAACCATGTCGTAGGAGGAAGGTCTGAGGGAGTTGGGTTTGTTTAGCCTTGAGAAGAGGAGGCTCAGAGGTGACCTCGCTGCTCTCTACAACTACCTACAATATAAAATGTAAAAAAATTTTTATGGTCATAAACAAAAGCAGCACCCTGGAAGATCATGCTTCTTTCACAGACAAAACACAGATGGCCATTTCTCTTTGGGAAATAGAAGGTACTGGACAGTAAAGATAGTGTAAGTAGGAAATTTGTCTTTCCGGCCCCTAGAACCCATGTAATTTTGAGAGAGGGAGTGTCTTCAAGTCAAATTAACTTATTTTTTAAAAGTGGATGCAATAACCTGCACAGAAGACTAATGGATTGGAATAAGTTGCAGGTACAATAAACTAGCAGTGAAATAAACTAGATTTTGCAGTAATTATGATAAATTTCCCCTTGTGAGAAATAGATAAATACCATTTATCAAGTGTCTAATATAGAAAGATAAACATGTACTATTTATACAAATAAGCTTACAAACACTGTCCATGTTCATATGCAGAGCTAGGCTATGTGTTTGTATGTACAGTCCACTGGCTTTGGTGGAGTAATACCTTAACCTGAGTGAAAAAAGAAACTATCTTTCCTATGTTAATGAAATGGGACATCTTTGCAATTTTTGCTTAAACAACCACTGGTGACTAATATGTTGGTTCCATCTGTGAGAAGCAAACTTCAACAGTTTTGGCTGAATTAAAGTCTAACTGACGTCACCCATTCCTTGGATATGAATGAATATGGATCTACATCCCAGTCAAAATACTCAGGCTTTTCTGACCACAGATTACAGGAGTGCACTGTTTGTTTTATAGCCATGAACCTGCTCAATTGAATCACGTCCGCCCGAGCTTAGCAGCTTAAAATTCATTCCACACAGCCTGCAGTGCTGACATGGATACGATAAGACAGAAGAACAGAAACACCACTCTGAAGTAACCTAGCTGAACTGCACATGTTCTGACCCTTTTTGAACTCCCCGGAGCTTTTGTTACCTGGCAAATGCAGCTCTAAAACTGCTCTTGTATCTCCAGATCTTTGCTCTTAGCCATGCAGAAGCCTATTTCTCTCTGGGACTGGCAGCGAGAGAGGTGCTCTCTGAAGGCTTCTAAATGAGTGTGCACACTGAACTCTTACTGAACTGAATTAATTATTAAAGATGCAGATGGAGCTGTCCAAATGATAAGAACAGCTCCTGACGTATCATGATCCAAGCTTTCATTAAACCATTTCAGGCATACTAATGGTTTCCCACCGCTCATTACTTACATGCTCTTTTCTCATAGATATAATAACCCTGGTGCACAAAGGCATGACAGGCTATGGAAATAGTGAAGTTGAAAGTTCCTCAGAAGATGTACTGAGGAACTTCATACTTCCCCCTCATACTTCCCATCCTCATTTCGTGCAAATCTGTACACAGACACAAGTACAAATGCTTATAAACTCGGAGAAAAGAATTGTAAATTAAAGTAGAAAGCAATACTGTCAAAAGAGAGTTTATGCTCATCGACAGTACTATTAAACTGAGAAACATAAAAGTGATTTGAGCAACATGTTAAAAAGCTTACCAAGGTGAAATTCTCACATGCTACTGACACTAAGTAAGCTACACTACAAATACAGCTCTTTGGTTACACTGCACACGACATATTATTTTTCAGCCATTACACTTCTCACACTTCCTCCTTGTGCTTTCTCAGTTGGGACGATTAGAGGGCAAAGCAATTGCTAGAGAAGAATTACTCCCAGGAACTGTGCTGTGATTGCTACCTGCTGTTTCATATTTTGAAGTTGGGAATACTGCTCCCAAAGGCCTTCTGCGTCTCAGTCTAAATGATTTGCTGGAGGATAATAATGTCATGGCCAGTAAATAATAGTGAACTATGTCTGTACATGGTCAATATGATTAAATGTCCTTCACCTCTATTCTCACTTTGACCTGGTTATGAGGAAGTGAAAGAGCCCTCAGTAAAGCCCCAAGGTTCCCATGTGAAATGTTATTTTAGAGCAAGGGAAAGAAATAGAGGTGACTTAGCAAAATACACTCAGTAACAATAAAATAAGAAGCTAGACACAAAAAGCAAAATTATCACCACACAATCAGACTCGAGGTGACTGAACTACTGTGGCATGAAACTCAGAAGAATTTTCCAACAATAATTACAACAGCAAGAAACTTCACATTGAAAAATACTGTCTATCATATTGAAAATACTAAGTATATCTTTCAATTGCAATTGTAGGTTTAATTAAAAAAGAATCCACATCATCCTGAAATATGATCTAATTTGAATGTATCTAGAATAAACTGTACAATTATTATGGTCTACACTTAAATGTTACAAACACTAATTTTTCTAATTCAACTCATACACATGTAAGTTTTGGCATCTACACCCATGTCTGAAAATAGGCTGATGAACTCTCTCTTCTACACTGCACAACTATCTTTTCTTAAGTGACTGCTGAAGGACTGAAATAGTTTTTGATATAAACAGAAAGCAAAGACAATGCAAGTATATGCAAGCTTATTTCAAAACTGAAGACACCAGGAAGGAATGAAGTATGTACAAAACACTGCCCAGGCACATTTTTTAATAGCAATTTCCATAATCGAAGTATCAATTTATTTTTACATGGAGAAGCAATGCAAACTATAAAGTACAAAAAGTACTATAATATTGTGTCTGGCACATAGATCTATAAAGTCAGAAATTTCAAAATTATGCCTGATGCATGTGCTTCAGGCTGAAAAACTAATAATGACAAAATACAACCCCTGCATTTGAAAATTCAAGGGAACTGAAATTCTGTTAACATTTCACAACTCTACTACTGTAAAAGGGCAGGAGAACATGAAACTACTTAAACTTTCAACAGCATGAAAACAAATTAATTCATCCTTCCAAACCATCAGCAATTATGAGAAAAGCTCTCTCTGTGTACATATGCTATGTCCCCAGCACCAGCATTCCACAACATTTCTCAAGTATAGCTAGCCTTTAAAGATACCAAACTAGCAGAAAACCAAGGTAAGCAAAAATGCACATCTTGCATTCACCTTCCTCACAAGGTCCTACATTGTGTAGTGTTGATATGACTAGTCTGAAATAACTGGGAGAAGTGTTTTCCCTGGGTGGACACATGACTATGTGCTTTAAGCCTGAGAGTGCTCAGAGAATGGGTAATTGATGTATGAATGCAAAATTCTGTCTTAAATGGACACTGGGGCAGACAGCTGTGGGTGTACAGATGGGTGTGCATACATACAGGGATTTTAAGCAAATAAATGTGCATATGCTTTCTACTGGTTATGTAACAGTCTATTATTTATACTAAAACAGATGAACTTGTATGTGTGACATACACTACATGCAGCACAAATGCACACAGAATCAGTCACGGAAAAATATGCATACGCATATGCAGATACACATAAAAATATTGTGTAAATTTAATGGAATATAAGATTTATTTAATTATCCAATGCGTTAGAACACCCTTTTGAGATAATTATGTTGGATAATTAGCAGTTAAATTCTGGAATGTGTACAGTAGTGACTCAATTGAAAACAATAATAATGGTTCCTTTATATAAAAAACCCCCCATGTTTAGTACTTCATTGATTTTTCATATGACTACACATGTCAATACGACCTTCAGAGTTCAAGCCATTAGGAAAAAATGTCTATGCTGAAGTGCCACCACAGCTTTAACAATGAGTAATTTAGTCAGCACTCTTTAAAGATTTCTAAACATTTATATAACCATTGGTCACATTACAAATTGTTTATAAGCTTTTTCATGAAATGTCTTGGGAATGAGGATGTTATTGACTGATGGAAAGGGAAAAAACAAAGTTCTTACCAGAATAATAAAGGTAACAGGTCCAATGAAACTCCAGATAAAATAGTTATCTACATGAAGCCAGCAACTATTATGGAAAAAAGACAATCAAAAGTGAACAGCTGCATTAGCACCTCAGTCCAATAAATGAAAAGTGGAAAAATACTTCTTAAGCTAACATTTTGCCAGTAAACAATAATAAACACTGCATGGTACCACTTAGTCCATGGACAATTCCTAAGCTGAAACTCTACTGATGAGCCCTGTCTAATAACACTACTGAACCTGAAACTACATCATCAGGAGTAGCTAACTTATAAGGACAAACAAAACCAAAATGAGCACTCCCTCCTTACAGACAAAAGGTGTGGTCACATGGTGCTATCACGGATTAACGAAATTAAAATCAGTGAATATTTTTCACAGGCCTCCTATGTCATCTTCAAAATCGGAGGTAAACTGTGGGTCATATGTGAAGTGTTTACTGCTGAGGCATATGAGACACTAAATGCTCAGATGCCATGTTTTGCTGATAAACAATATGGTATAAATAAAATGCCCCATCTGGGAGTTGAACAGTAGACAAAGAATACATAAGATACCAAACTACATGACATGTAAACCTATTAGGGCCAACTTCACTTGGCAATTCGTTTTTCATACAGCCCAGTTCCCTGCTGAATTGCTCTTATTTGTCTTTCATCAGTAGCAAAATCAAGCAGATTTCTTGTAGTCAACAGTATCTTCCCATTCTGTAACTAATTTAATCAAAGGACAAAATAAACACCACTGAAAGGCAAATTCATGCCTCCAGCAACTCAAATCCTCAGAAATGTTTTCTGTCTACCTTCTGTCACTTCCTATATATATCCGTGTTTTTGTAAATAAAAGGCAGTGGCTAATTTTAATCCCACTCTACTCGACTGATAAAATATTATCAAAATAAAACATATGTGTCAGAATATTGTACTCTTGTAATTCAGGATGAGAGCTAGCTAGAGGGGCAGCTGAACAAAGAGATCTAATGAAGCATTAACTTAAACCTGGGTGGTTAGGCTTGTCAGATACTTTAAGTTGAGAAATTTTACTTAATATACATTTGAGGACAAAAAGTTATTTACTTTTTCAATTTGTTTCAGGTCAGTCTTTTGTGTTAAAAGAAAGACCATAATTTAGAATCGGTCTCTCTAGAGTACAAATCCTCTGAACCTAGAGAATTACAAAAGACTTGATTGTAATTTGTGCACAGCATTGCCATTCTCTTACCAATAAAGCTTTCAGATGGTATTTTAGTCTGTCAGGGACCCTCTGACAGCTAATAGGCTTTAAAAAATTATTCACTTGAAAAACACTCAGGTCACTTGCAATTACTTACGCTTTCTCTGTTCCGTAGCTCTTATAGTCAATAGCTGCTGAGACACCAACTACTGTAGCAGGGAAGAGGTAGCCAGCAACATAATAGTACTTCTTTCTAGAATATTCACTTTCAAATACTTCTACTAACATTAGATAAAGCTGCACTCCTTCTAGACACATCCAGGCAAAGGCTGCCAGGAAGAAAAAGTGTAAGAGACCTGCGAATATCGGACATGCAATCTGTAAAGAAAAAGATGGATGGAAACATAAACCACAAAATCTTCACATTATTACCTCTGCAATTAAGCAGCATGCAATAGAACAGCATATACTTCTACTAGAAATCTTGCACAAATTCAGGAGCATTTTCCCTACCTGAAAACACACACTGACCACTTGAAAACACTAGTATGTGCTCAGTAGCTACAGAAAGCAAATTAGCTGATGAGTGTGAACAAGGATAAGGAAACGGCACCTTCATCCCCAGTCATCAACTACAGAGTGGACTTTTGAATTTTATTAGCAACTCTTTCATTTTAAAACTGATACAGTTTTAGAACCTAGAGTTTACGTAATCTTAGACATGAACAGTTGGTTCTAGATGCAGAATGTAATACTGCTTATTTAAAATTATGAAGCAGCTGCTCAGTGATTTTGATCTGTTGTAATTTGAAAGTTTCTACTGTTTTAAGAGAAACAAACCCGAATTCTCTCCCAGTTATCCAAATTCTTGATGAAACTATATTAAATTACTAGATTTCAACACAATGAATTGCTTCAGAATTAATTTCACCAATACTGCCAAAATACCTGCATGAATGTGCAGTGTAAGAAATGTGCAAACATACAGAAAAGGCTCTACACTATTATACATATATATGCAAAAGTAGTCAATAGCTATTCAGATGTATGAATATATAGTGAAAGCATGTATGTTCCTAGTATGTCAACACTTAATTTCACCTCTTTCAAAAGCCTAACCACCTGCTTCATTAATAGCCAATGTTTCTCAACTGAAAATGAAAAGCATATTTTAGATGGATGTAAATAATATTTACAACTATGTCTATCTTATTTTCATGCTGAGCTTTTATTTCAGCCTTGCTGTGTCAGAATGTTGAAAATTTGTCAGTGTTGGCATGTTTTAATTCAGATCCATTCAAACAGTCATTTCAGAGAACAAGATCAGTACACACAGAGAAAACTTACCTTGTACTCTGTCTTATCGATGCCTATTAGGAAAATGAACTCAGCAATGAATAGGTTGATACAAAGGTTCTTGTGAATAGTGTTACGATCACTTTGCAGGCCACGGAAAAAACAGAATGTGAAGATGCAGATGGCCAGGCAAACAAGAGAGATGACAATTCCCACCCAGGTGATGACAGTGAGGAGCAATTCGTGCACTCCATCCTTGTACTAGAAATAACCAAGAATGGAGAAAATTAATATGACTCTTTATGAGTATAAATAAAATCCTATTTTCACAGGTAGCATCCAGAAAAGTTACTTCCTCATTACATGAGATGGGCAAAATGTACTCAGTAATTTCTGAGGTCAGCTTCCCAGAAGAGCAAGATTAGGGTAAATGGGAGAGGAGAAGGTCTGAGAGAAAAATGTGACCGTTTTAATCAGATCACATAGCAGTTTTACTTTTTCTATGGCTCACTGTAAACTGGTCTGATGCAAACAGAGAGGAGAGCTTTGCCTGGGACCTCCTATAAGAGGTCTGTCTTACAGACCTACAACTCCACAGTGGAGAAGAAAGCAATTATTTACATACTGATCAGGACAAAACGCAGAATATGCTACAGGTGTAATTCTGGCTTCAATCTCATGTCTAGCTAAAGAAGGCTCCTTGCTTCAGTTATGACAGAATCACTTTTGTCACCTCACTTATCTTCGCAGCTTTTTGAATACAATGGCTTTATGAGAAGTCCCATGTCCCTGCAAATACTGCAGGCTCTGGGTCCCTTGACATCCAGTAAGTGCTTCAAACAGACAACAAAATTTCTGAGTATGAAGAGGTGCTTAAACACCCAATATGGAAGCTCCTTGACATTCCTCTCTAAGGAAAGCTGGCACTTGTGCTTCCAGGGAACAGCCTGCGCAGCTCTCCCTACAGACACTCTCCAGCTGTACTGAGGGGAAGTCTGTAAAATGGTTGTAAGGCTGGTCAGTAACTTTAAAATATGACTTGTAGAAAACTCTAGTCCTTCCCTGGTTTTTCTTTCCTGTTATTTTGCTTGTAATTTTATGGGTGAGGAAGAAAAGTGCTACAGAAAGAAAATTGCTTTGGAAGGAGTGGGCAGGAGCTATAAATACTAAAGAAACTTCAGCAATTTTGGATCTTGCTAAAAATTTAAAGCTAAATCTTTAAAAGTTTGTTCCCTGCCAACGGCTAGAAACATCATTACCTACCACAATTTCCCGATGAGCCATAAGAATTGCAAAGTTGGTTAGGTGACTGCAAGCACACGTTGTATGAGTTTTATTTGTGTCAACTAGTTTGCAGCCTTGAGTTGACCAGTATCCCATCATAGTCCTCTCTGAGTAGTTCCAGAAGGAACAATTTGCATTGAAATAATTGTCAGGCTGGGAGATAAAAGGATAACATAAAATGAGGATTTTACACACTGAGATGGCAATAACAATTGCTTAATATGTGTAAAGGGTAATTTAGATTAAACTTTGCATGTTTCGGACAATAAAGTTTTTCATCAGCAAAATTGTGGACTATGTTGCACAAGGAAGACATCTAGTTTAAAAGGGACTTTATAGTCCAAAGCACTCTAAAGTGTAGTCTCAATTACTGTAGACCCAATTTTAAACAATTACAATTTCCATCTTACGATTTTATGCATGGATGGTACATTATAGCCATTGCTGCTTTCTGGAAAATTAGGACTGTGAATTTATTCTGAAGATATAATTCCTGTAATGACAATTTGAAGATAGGACCTTTTTCTTTTGATTCTCACCTCTGGTCAGGCCAAAGTCATGTGAACAGATACCAGGAAAAATTTATTCCTCAATGCCTATCTATTTTGATGAAAAACAGTCAAAACGGATTTATATAAAGAGGCAAAATGAGAGGAAAATCCAACCATATTTTCTCTATCACAGTAGCAATTATTTACTTTTCCCATATGAGACAAGAAAACGGAAAGTGCCAAACTAACTAGCAAACACATCAAATAAAACACCATGAAGAAAATACGCATAAATTTAAAGTGTAACAAACCTGGATATCATATTTTATTCCTCATTGAATAAATGTAATTACACAATTTGTATAGGCTTCCATAACTTGGTCCAAAATTAATGTCAAAAGTGAAACTGTCAATCAAACTTGCTACATCAGATCATTAAGAATCTTAAGAGTTATCTTCTGCCCTGCTACTCAGGTAAGAGTTAATTTTCAGTTAGAAACAAATTAGTCATTTACATTTTCATGTTGATTACTGAATTAGCTTTCATTAAGAATACACTTAAGTTCTAATAATCACTGAACCAGGCTCATTTAATTTTATGTTCATAGACTTAACTAAACTTGTGTCTCTGACCTAGTCTAACATTTAAAATTCAAATGGAAAAAAGGTTATTTTTCTGCATTGCTTCTCTCTCTTGCTGATTTTATGACCTTCCCATTAATTCATTAGCATAACTCACATCAATGTGTTCCAGTGTAAAATGCACAGGATCAGTCAGGTACACCCGACTCGACTCCTTGTTGATAGAGGCTGCAATGACATGGGAGTTGACTGCGATCGTGCTGTTCCGCCCAGCAAAGTCACTGCCTAGCTTTATGGTTGCGTTTTCAGTACTGAGAAAACGCCCCAAACTTTTGTAAATGATGAAAACCAGTTTTGCTAATCCTACAAAAGAAAAAAAATCACATCGTCACATCACAGAGGTCCACCAGAAAGCACAGCAACCTGTACTCTAATGAACTAACAATAAAGCAATAGCAAACAGAGAATTTTCAGGCTATGGATTTGAAGAAAACCAACCAGGTACCCATGATCATAAAGAAAAAGCCACAGAGCAGTTTTGTTTTGATATTTTAACTAGGGGAGGTAATGTAGTTCTTATAAAAGTTAATGGAGTTTCAGTGCTCTGTGCCCGAGACTCACCGTTCCTGCTGTTCTGTTTCACGGTGCTTGCAGAGAGCTGAATCGAGTTGCCTCCTTTACTGCCCTGAGGAAATTTCAAGTCCTGCACCTGGCCCTCAGTAATGAGCACTGCAACATCCAAAACTAAGCAGACCAGAGGAAGAAAAAAACAGTGTTAAAACAGGGGAATGCAGAGAAAGTCTCTTGGCCAGATTGCAGTATGCCAGATGACAATTTTTTCCCCCACTCTTTATTTAGTTTCCTCAAAGTGCTGTCCGTAAGGCAGATTTGTACTGCATGTTTCAATCACACAGAGTGAGCTTCTTCAACTAAATCTAGTGCACTCTGCTAAAATGACAGCACTTTAATAGTGACAACATGATATCAAACCTTGTTCTAATTTGTGCCCCCAAACATTCACTTAAAAATACCACACACATATTGCAGAAAAATGTTAGCTTTGAAGCTCCTAATGTCTATGCAGTATCCTTTGTTGACAAATTTAGAACTTAGCATTGATTAAAAGTTTTTTAAACAGTACGCAGAAAAATACCTAAGTATTCTTACGCTGTGTATTCAGCCAAATCAGTATTCACAGCTAAAAATAATTTCTAAGTTTTTTCCTAAATCTAATTCTGTATAAAGATTTTTAGGAAATTGTTTTATTAGCTCTGCTAAAAAGTATTTACATTGAAAATTCAGATCCCACTCAGCCATACTTAAGTATTGCTTTTATTATACATTGCATACTGGGAAACTTTCATGGGATTACCACTGAATGTTGGATTCCCTTGGATTGATAAAACCATGTAGGTGAGAATGGACAACCTGTTGACAAAATCTGCATTATATTGAACTGGTCTTACTACAGGCCTAAACCATAGACTGAAAAAGGTATGAAATTAGGGAATGATTTCTCTAAGACACACATACGTATGTGTGCCAGAAATTCAGTCTTGCATGGCATCAGTAATGTGTTACTATGACTTGAAGACAGCTTATCACAAGAAGTAATGCTCAGACAGTCTCCTCAGTTCCATGGAGCTGCTTGTGTACATCCCAAGAGAGATCTGTGATTCTACCCACATTCTTTTCAGTAACAACTGGTGCAGTTACTGTGATAACGGACTGTAACAGCTTTCCTCATCCTTCTCCAGTATCTTCCTACTCAATTAAAAACTAGGCAGAATCATCTTCTACAGTTACAAATATGCAGACACTGAAACGTGAAAAGTCTCATTTCTGCAGTCTATTCCAAGTCTCTATCTTGATACTGCACATATTAGCAGACTTTCAGGTTCCTTGTACCTCACTGAGACTACATTAATCTCTGTAATAAGTCGAAGGAATTTTAATTTTATGCATAGCAATGATTTTTGCTTTAACACATCCTGCGTAACAATATTTGCACATCTCTAATACCAAACTCCTTCATTTCTCTGTCACCACTTAAATTCCAAATTACACTCCAACTATCTTCAGCTATTTGGCAGTCTCTGGAGCATAGCTATTCTGCATTATGGGAGATGTAGTTCACTGAACACATTTTTACCTGAAGGCAATCATGTTTAATATAAACATTTGGCCTATGTTCTGAGTGCCTAAAATATTTAACTGGTACAGTACGTTGCAAAAAGTAATTTAAATTCATTAGGAAGAGTTTATACATAACAGAAAAGCATTTTCTGCAGTTCTACAGAAAGCAGTTACCTCAAAAAATCCATACTCTGCCATTTAAGCAGTTTTCATATCCATACATTCTGCTAATGATTTTGCAGTGGTAAATCAACTCTGCAACATCAACTACTTTCCATTTTATACCGTATTAATGACACTAAAGAAGAATGCTAATTTTGATGAACCAAACAAGGAAAACATGTTTCCCCCACTTTGGAGCATTCACCTTTCCACCAAATGTTGCACAGCTCAGCTTTCAGAGAGCATGTCGTTATCCAGAGTATTTTTGCTCATTTTGTGTAAAGCAATGCACAGCACTTTAACTTATGCATGGAGAAAAAGTTTACTTACCAATATTTTCTGTGGGCATTGAGACTCTAGTTGGTTCTAAGAGATTATCAGCCAAGACAAAAGCCCCTTCTTCTAAGGTATCAAGTAACATTGTGGCTGCATGGGCTTGTTCTGAAGAATTCATGTCCTTCCAGGACTCCAGAGCTTCAGGCCTGAGCAGGTTGTCCACTGTATCCACAATCGCCTGCATTCATTAGAAAACTATCATTAGATCTGATTGCCTTAGGCAGCTGGGGAAAATTTCCAATGTTATCTGGCGACAATTATAATACTTAACTGTCAGAATGATTTACTGTGATTTAATGGCACTAGAACACTATTTTCAACATTAAAATATTTTCCATCCTCTCGCTGGATTAGCAGGAATAGAAGTGCAGCTAGCCACTAGCATTGTGCCATCTCTAAGTGGTAAACATGCAGATTTGACTTGTTTTGTGTCAGATACAAAGATGGTATTATTAATGTGCTAAAGAATGTAAAAATAAATGCCAGGAAGTTTTGCCTGAAGCTTTCATCTTAAAGTTAATGTCAAAATGTGTAACTTCTATTTAAAAATACTAATGACAAAATTAGCATTCTGCAGTTTAGGCTAAAATGACAATAATACTCTTCTGGAAACTGAGCTCAACTAATGCAGCCATAGCACTATAAACTACTTGCCTATGACAAACTGCCTTCTTTATTACAGGAGGCATGAAATGAAGCTGAGTCAGTGGATATAAATTAGCCTTGGCCACTCTCACTCCCCCTCCTGTTCCTGTACCTGTTCATAGATACTTAAAAAGATTACCAACTCCCATTCCTGCACAAAGGTCAGCTAGAAGAGGAAATCAATAGAGCAAACAAGATGTCCACTGACTGTCCCTGTTATCAGTGAAGGCAAAACTGTAAAGCTGAATAAAGCTGCCATTTTCAAAAAGTTTTACTTGTAACAACTCTATCATCATGTTTTAAGGTTCATTAAGCTGCATATAAAGTAACAGTAAATAAGGAAGAAGAATAATTCAGTGACATGATTACATTATTTTTACAAAATAATCCAATCAGAGTAATCAGTTAATCAATTGAAGGCAGGCTTTTACATTAATGCATAATGTAGCTGTGCACCGAGTATGCTGTGCATTGAGTACACCATGCACTGCTCAAACACCCTGTTTACTCTGTCCCATTTACCTACTCGTAATGTGTCATTAAGCATATCTATAATTTGTTTGATCAATTTAAAAGCATTGGAAATGGAAACAGAACACATAGTACAAACAGAAAAATGTTGGTCTGGAATACTATATTGTGCAAACAAATGAATAGGAAAAGTTGGTCAAGGCTATTGTCAGAGCAAGATTAATTAGCCTAATCCATTTTAATATCCTCTTTCTGTCTGCATTGTGAGCCACCACGACCTTCCTGGCAGGTGGAAGGTACTTCGAAGTGGCATTAAAGCCTTTTTTCTTTCTCTAATGGGAGACAGAATAGTCAAAATGCTCACACTGATACTGCTGTGGCCATTAACTAGAGTGGAACAGAAATTGGTCTGCAGAGGCCAGATTCATTAGTCACCAAGAAATACAGATTGGAGCCTCTAATCTGAGGTACAAATGAATCCTCTGTCACAAAGTAGGAACTTGCTTCATTTGCATAGTGTAAGTCAGCTTTTGATTTGTAATTTCAAGAGGTTTATTAGTCTTATCTAAGCAGAGAAGCCCATTTGAGACCTACAGAAAATGACACCAGCTGGAAATTAAGGTTCTGCTACGGTTTCCCGTGTATTGCCATACAGAGCTGATGGTATGCATTCATTAATATGATATGCTTTTTATTTATTATGGGATAAACTAAGTCCATATTTTTCTTGTGGAAAATGATCACCTGCCCAGGAATATTCCTGAGGTCCTTCTCCTCTTGAACAGAGGCGAGTGGGCACTGGGAAAAACCCCATGGCCCCTGTGACACAGCTCCTCTCCCATTCCTGTTTACTAATGAAAAGGAAGCTTAACACCCCACTCGACTCAAACCATATCTACTGGATTTCCCTTTACTATTAAAAAACCATTTTCTAATAAAAAGCTATTACAATTATTATTATTATTTGAGAAGTGAATTTCTCTCCAGATCTTTGTCTCTTTTTATCAAATTTCTGTGTAACTTGGACATCTCCCATCCACTTTCAGGGCTTCAGGATAAAAGACAGGAGCGCCCTGTACAGAGAAATCTCTCTTCAGTAAGAGTCTGAATTATTTTATTATGTTGCAAAGTATTTCAAAGTCTTTTTCAAAAATCATTCTTACATTTCATCCCAGAAGGTACAAGTAAAAATCAGTATTTTAAAAGAAGCTTTGAAAAAAACATGTAATAAAATTTTTCAGAGCCAGACATGTCTGTTCTGGGACTTTTTTCTCTCCTTCACAGGCACGAGGTGGCATTACTGGCATTGCACTGCAGAGCAGGAGCTGGTCACTACGGACAATCATACTACACCAGATGAAAGGAACTGGAAATCAGGCAGCAATGTGTTACATGCCTTCCATACAGTCTGGTTAATGGGACACATGGCAGACATTTTACTAGTGAAGTTAGAGAAATGTTTGTCTTTGCATTTTATCCTGAAGTCACTGAATTGTAACAATTCTTAAAACTGTAAGAAAGAATGATTTTACTAGTATAAGAATACACAAAGAACAAAGCAAGCTATGTAAGGTACATTTTTCACACAAGCAAATTAAGTCTACACAGTCTTTGATATAAAATTCCACCAAGCTGAAGTAATTCCTTTAAGTTGCCAGCTTTTCCCCTACCCAAAGTTTTATTATGACAGAGATGTTACTTCCAATTCAGATAATAACCATTTCTGCTCTTTTAGTTTTGAACAAGTTGAGGTAAAAGAGGTATAAACTTTGATCTGAAATTTTTTTTCTAGGTGTTATACCTGTGCAAAGCCAACATTTGTAAAGTTGATATGGGGCACAATACACATTTATCAAAGACTGAAATACATAGGATCATGCAGCAAGATGATAAAGCGTGGCAGGTTGCTGAAGCAGGGAGAAAGCAGGGTGACAGCACAGGAGAGATACCTTAAGGTAAGCCCTGCATGTCTTCTCTCGTTTTTGGAGCTTTTTAGTAAGGAAAAAGAAAACCAGAAGTTAGACAGATTCTAGAAAGCTTCAGAAATAGAAAAATAGTACCCTGGTGTTTCAAATCTCAATTTTGAGCTATAGCCTGGACATTAATCTAGTTTCTGTCCACAATGACTACAAAAAAACATCACACAGGAAATGTTTTCCCCAACTGTGGTTTAAGCCCAGCTGGCAACCAAATTCCACGCAGCCGCTTGCTCATTCCCTCAATAGTGGGATCGGGAGAGAATCAGAAGGGTAAAAGTGAGAAAAATCATGAGTTAAGATAAACACAGTTTAATAGGTAAAACAAAAGCTACACATGCAAGCAAAGTAAAACAAGGAATTTATTCACTGCTTCCCATGGGCAGGCAGGTGTTCAGTCAGAATCCCGACGAAAGCAGGACCCCACCACGTGTGACACTGAACTTTGACTGTTCCCCCATTCTTCCTACTTCTCACCAGCTTCACATACTAAGTATGTCTTTTGGTATGGAATATCCCTTTGGTCAGTTGGGTTCAGCTGTCCCAGCTGTGTCCCCTCACAACTTTCCATGCACCCCCAACCTCCTCGCCAGCATGGCAGTATGAGAAGCAGAAAAGGCCTTGACGCTGTGCAAGTGCTGCTCAGCAGTAACAAAAACATCTCAATTACCAACACTGTTTTCAGCACAAATCCAAAATACAGACCTATACTAGCCACTGTGAAGAAAATTAATTCTACCCCGCCAAAACCAGCGCAGCAACCTTTATACAGTGTCTAGATATCTTTTGCCTGAATGGTGGGATTTGTATGAAAAGGTCAAAGGGGAAAAACCCTATGTGGGTACTTGATCTGTCTCGGGGAAAACTACTTTAGGGGAAGCTAGGCATTCTAAATAAAACTATTGCCAAAATAACAGGGGCGTGCAGAGATCTCTATATAGGAAGATGAAAAAATACTTCATTTGTGGCTTGCTGACTAGGCTGATGCAAGGAAGAGGCTGCGAAACACAGCATTTCCTCTGAGAAAAAGAGGAATGGTAGTAACACTTGTGATTTGGACTTACATGTTTCCTGGAACATCATTCTAGAGAAAACATTTATTTGTGTTTTAGATATCTGTATTAAGACATGTTAATAAAGATCAATTATAAGTCATGTTGGTGTCTTTAAAAGGCTAAGAAAATGCTATTATTCTGCAGGGAGTCAGATTAAAATAAAACCCTGCACCTATGCAGAATCCCACTGATTTTATTACATGTTCAGGGTTAAAAGGATCACTGGATAAACACGCTGATTTGTTACAGAATTTCTGAGAGCTAATACTCATTTCCCTCACACTAGTTATAATGCATTCCAGATTTTAATATGGGACACAGCCATGTATTTTAGAACCAGTCAGCTATCATGAATTATATCTTATTCCCTAAAGAAGGTAATTGCAACTTTCTGGTGTGTATTTACTGCTGTTTTCTCTTATATGTGTATTCCAGAACTGTATGCACACAGGGACAAAGTATAGATTAATATTTCTGAAAGGAAAAAAATACGAAAACCAAGGGCAACGGTTATCCCAGCAGGAGGAGCTGATGAGAGGTGTGTACCTTGTTATAACTCCTTCCAGCGGAGTCTTTTTCACTGGGCCGCAGTTCCTGAAGTTGAGCATCCAAAATGTCCACGAGCTGTTCCATCAGCCTCACTGATGAACTAACATCGCCAGCGAAGACTGGTCCTTTGGTGTGTTTAGCCAGTTCATTGGCCAGACTAGCAGCATTTTCTCCACTTCTGATCTGAAATGACAATTTATATTATCTCAGCAGGGTCCCTTGTTCTGCTTGCGGCTCCTAATTCCAATTCCCTGTGTACCTTTGTTGTGGCGAAATAACCATTTGCACATACATTGAAATCTGTAACTAATTGAGACCAATAACGCTCTCTTTATCTCAGAAGATTAAAGGTTCTTAGATCCGTGACACACAAAAGCAGTTCTTAACAGCCATCAAAACCAGAAATCAGGCTGGGACTTTTGGGCCAGATCTTCTATTCATCCTCACTTTCATTTTACTGCTATTATCAGACAGTAAGAAATCTATTTGTTCATACCAGTGCTTGAGGCATTTGAAAGTCAAGTAGCCTGGTACTGACAACAAATTATCCAGTTTTCATAAACTTAGTAAATCTCAGTAGGGAGGGAAAACACAGAAAGTGGTTCTGCACTCTAATCATACTGTTATCAATGCACTCAGACAAAAAATCTATTCATTACAGTGTAATTTTTACTGAACAAAAAACCTTGCTGTATACCACAGGTTTTTTCTGTGTGATTTATAGTATTTCATTTATTAAGCAAATACTTCTTTTGGTTTTTGAACACCAGCAAAGCTACTTTGTTTTAAACAGCAATGAGAACATGTAATCACCAATTCAATACAAAAACTCAGAGGGAGGGTGTACCAAAACACACATATGAACCTAACTGTTGGCCAATGCTTTGCACATGAAGTACACATAACTCCTTCTGCTTTAAATGAACACAGAATAATAAAGACAGCTTCAACAAACTGAATTATTTATGTTCAGAGTTAAAATGCTTAATCACCAGTGTACATCAGATTAAAGGGTTTCAACCAACCTTCTGAGCCAGCTGATTTACCCAGTGTGAGGTACAGTTGCTAAGATCAGGGCCTTTGGGGTTCCACATTCCCGTTAAGACCACGCAGAGATACGAGGCAGTTCCTACAACAGATGTAGAAAACTACAGTGAAATGGAAACCATTTTTCTGCATGCATTCAGGAAATCAGCTACACTGTGCTCCTAAACACTCTCAAATTCTGAATGCTGCTAATGGCAGTAGTTGACAATAACTGACAAAAATGTAAGGAAATAACATAGATTACAAACAGCAACTAAAAAGTCAGTGAAAAGTACCAGACATTTTCTGCAAACAAACAAAAAGCCCTTGATTTTTCCTGGAGCTCATCCAGAGGGGAGCTCATAATGAGAAAGGCAGCTGTAAGCATATTCCACAACAGTCCGCAAGCAATGCCCTAAAATTTGACCTGGATTCTCAAAAGTGCATGCGGAAGGTAATTCTGCAGCTATGCCCAAATGACGCTTGCAGATTATAACTTGACCATTGCCTGTAGACAGTGCATTTTCCAAGTAACAAAAAAATCATATGACACAAAGCCTAAGATTTAAAAAATATTCATCATGAGAGAGCTGCACATCACTTTTGAAATGTCTGCTTGAAATCAAGATGCATTTTTAAAGGCAGTACCTCGTGTTCCTTTGGGGCAAGGGCGTTCAACCATCATTCCTCTTTGTGTCTGAGGCCAGCTAATCCCCCTGGCCTCAGTTGGTTCACAGAATCTCTCTGGCAAAGGGAAAAAACTTGTCACAGGAGGAATTTTGGTTGTGGAAACGGGTGGTGGCGGTTTGGGTCCTCTGCTTCCTTCCTTTGTTCCTCCAGCTAATGTTGTACTTATGGAACTTTTCTGTGATGTAGTGCTAGTGGTTGACACCGTGGTTTTGTATAGCTCTGCTGAAGAAGTTATTGTCACTGCTGTGGTAGGCACTGCACAGAGAAAATCAGAGTAATAATAAAGTAAATTACTTCAGAATTATATATAAAAAACGTTATTTAAAATTTATTTAGGTAGCTTTAAAGGATTCTCTGGTGTCTCCTTTCCTTTATCTTAATATTACTCTTATTGCTATTCTGGGTGCTTAAGATATAACTTTGACTGACTTTTTTTTTTTTTTTTTACTCCCAGCTCATACCAGTATGACATTTCAGAACATTCTCCAAATAATCTCTTCTGCAATAAAAATTGATAGCTACATTTCTAAAGGCTAAAAGGCAGTACTAGTGAGTTATCAGTACATAACAAACACGCTTAAAGCAATTAAAGATTACTTAATTACTTTTGCAGCAGGAACAACTCAATAGATAGAATCATTTGAATCAGTGCGCCGTAAACAATGTAGCCCAGCTCTAACAACAAAGGCAGTGGACTGTAACTAACAAGACCATTTTTAAAAAACAGACCCCAAAACTTCAAGTCACCCAGTACACACCTTCCAGGGCAATAATTATGATAACATCTTCCTACCATGCAGTCATTCTGGTTGAGAGAGCTGCAGCATGCCCCATTAGCTCCAAACAGAGACAGCATGTACACGCTGCTCTCCTGTTTGAACGTTTTGGGCCTGAACATCATTCTTTGATAAAGCAGGTATGAAGAGATAACTCATTCAAACTGGTGGCAAGGACTTAGTTTCATCTTTTACAAAACACTAGGACTGGCTTAGGCAAAGCCCATTCTGCCCAGGCTGTGCAGCTGCTCCTGCCACTGATCCACAGCAGGAACACATTGCTGGAGCTGCTGAGGCCTGAGCTGCATGGCCTGAGCCATGCCACAGGTTTTGAAGCTTTGGAGAGATAGTACTTGGTAAATGCTAACAGTCTGGAATGTCTGTTCAACACCTTCACATGCATATTGAGAAAAAATGCAAGTGAGCAAACTAACTGAAATAGTTATCATTACTTACTTCCAAATTTTCATTAGTGTTCACAACGCTTTACAGGCACATAAAAGCACTGATCCTTGTGCTGAGAATAATTAAACTCATATACAATATTTTTGGCTTTTTTCTTTCTTTTGTTTTTCATCTTTTGCTAGGTCCTTGAACTTTGACTTATTGGATAATGCAGCTTCTCTAAATTAAATCATAAACAAAATAAAAACAAAAGAGCTGTCTTGCTTTCTTTCAGCATTTTTAATTTTCTGTTTTGAATAATGTTGACTTTAGGTACTTTTAGCATTTCAAAACTTTTTCGATTATGTTTCAGTTATAACATATTAGAGGTCTCAAATATGAATTTATCTTTTTATTGTCACATGAATTTAGAGTGGATTTTTGGAAATCACGATCTGTTTTGAAAGACTAAAGGCAAAGATGTGCTTTTCATCCCTCTCCTGCTAACAAATGAGAAACTTCTCCAGAGTCTGTCTTCTCTTGAGTCTCGTTCTTGGCTGCTTGAACACAGCCTGTATAATTGTGCTGAACTCAATTGGTGCAGCAAGCTACTACTGAAATCCTCAGATCTGTTCTGCAAGTGCTTGCCTGACATCTTGTGAAACTGCTCTAATTTTCTTTTGATTACAATGCATTCAGCCTTCTAGTGCTTTCCCAATTAACATTTGTCAAAAGCATTTGCAATCACTTGCACAAGTGTCAGGCAAGGCCTGCTGAATCAGGTCCTGGGGAACAGGGAGGTGGTGGGGATGGAGAATGATGCAGGGGACAACCAATTACTACTATCCATCCCCTAATACATTGTGCTAATTAGTACATATTTAATCACTGAAATGTTTATTAGCATTATTGCAATTACTACTCAAAACCTATAATGTCTAGGACAGTTTTGTCTCAGGAGCAAAATATCACTGTCAGAATTTGTAACAACACTTTGAAGTTCAGCAGTGAGGTAACGATTTTCAGAACATTATTTGGTGTTGCACCCTGAGCTAAAATAATCCTTCTGCCATTACACAACTTTAAGTAGAACAATTTTTGTGCTATCCTTCAAAATCAGTTTCAAAGCCTATCACCCATGGTTCAAAAATGACCTGCATAGTTTAGCAGTAGTACATACTTAGAAAAATATTTATAATCTCACACTTTAGGAGAAAGACTTCAAATCACCTCTCTCAAAAAACTGAAAAAATTACAGGTATTTTCTAAGAGATTTTCTTTAGAATTAAATTTTAAAAAAGGAGAAGTCAGTATATTTAGGAATGTACCAGGAAACTTCAGACAGTGCTGGAAGCTGAAGGTGGTTGAAAACATAAGAAACAACTGAACACATCACTTTAAGGAATGTATCAAGCTTTTAGAAGGCAGGTCATTTTGCTTTTAATGACCTGTGGGCCATTATTCTGAGCTGCAAGAAGACACATCATAGCTGCCACCACCTGATGTGTCTCATTCTGAAAGCTGAGGGTGGTGGCATCTGTGGGCTCCCATGCACTGCCTTGTGAAACACTTTACCAATATAAAATACTGGCAGTGATGATGAATATGTCACAACTAAGAAGAACAATAAACTCCATGGCAAGGTTATTAACCTATTCTTCTAAGTAGCAGGGGTGAGCCTCTACAGGGCTGAAGATATGCAATTTTTGTCCAGCTCAAAAAAAGCCACTTCTACAATCTGAGATTCTATTCTGGACTTTCTGACTAGGCTTGACATGCTTAGGAGAAAATCCAAACCTCTTCCACCTTCTTTCTTTTTTAAGAATAGGTGCACCTTATTATCAGCTGAAGAGAGTCTTAAAATTTTTAAAAAAAATTAAGAAAAGAGCAATAGGAAGTAAATCCAAAGACTCAAATTGAGGGTAATTAATTTACATTTGTTTCATGCAGTTCCTAACAGCTGATTTAAACATTTATGCACGCTATCTGTTACTAAAAATGAAGACACCACTGGAGTAAAACTTAACACCTGTTTAACAGTGTGATGTCTATAAAAGCATAACACAATCGCCTAGGACGGCAGGGGAATAGTAACTTTCTTTCCCCAACTGACAGTGAAGAGTAGATACAGAGAAGGCACACAAGCTATCTAGTAATCCTGCCAACAGGTTTCTATTCTAGGCAGGCATAAAGTAAGTTTTAAAAAAAACTAAACCAAGGCAAATAAAAAAATCCCCACCCAAAATACAACTCTGACCTTAGATTTCTGATTGTGTTGAACTGCCCAGATGATGTGCCCCTTCTAAAAATACTAATGGTTCCATTCTCACCTCCAGCATCCAGGTAATTTTAGAAATCGGCTGAATGGACTTTTCAGTTAAATGTATGCTTTTATAGGTCAAGTATTTCAGTGTATTCAGACACAGGAAAATCTATGTGCCCACCTTCATTTTCAAAAAGCATCATACACTGAGCTACTATGTAAAGCAACAGAGATCAGAAACCTGTGGAAATCATGATTTTCCTGCTTTCTGCTTATTACTGCTGTGTGCCTGTTTTCATGCTTCAGTGAATAGCAGGCAAGGCACTAAGACTCATGTAATTACCTATAGGTCCCTGCTATTATGCTAGCCAGTACTCTATTGACCCTGCCAAATCCTGTTTAGCTGAAAGCGAAATGTTTACACAGCCATTTATAAATTCATACCCCGAAAGTGATAACAAATTTCACCAAAATTTAGCAAAATACCTATGGTTAAGGAATGTGCTATCTGGTCCCCATTATGTTGTCTTTATTCATACAACCACTCTTTAATCAACCTGTAGTCTACCAGGTTTGATATAAATAGCACAGATGTAATTTACTTAAGAATTTGCTGCATGACTTTGTTGTAGATTCTTGGTGTTATACTAGTTGCCTATTATTTCAAGCCCTTGGTGATACTACTGTCTGAGTTTCTGTCCAGTACAGACTCCCAACATCCATATTTTCCTGCAGTGATCCAATAAAACTTAATGATGGGTATCATGGTACAAAAGGGGAGACAACTTCAGTTTGAATAGTTAGCGCAAATTGGGATGAGTGTAGATGAAATCTCTCCCTAATGCACTAACTCAGAACAAAAGGATTTATCTTCTTTTTGTTACCAAGGAAACCTTACAATGTAATGCCCATATTCGCTTTTTAGAGGGAAAATTCCCTTCATTCTTCCTGGTCTTTTAACTTAAAATTCCTTTAAAAAATCCTATTTCAGTGAGAATTCATTTGGTCCCTTGGTACTTCCTGTAGAAAGAAAATAACAAGACATACCCACTAAATTTACCAAGTATATAAAAACTCTCGTTTGTCTTGAATTTTTCATAGTGGCTTTTTTCAGGGCCTGCTATTTTTTATTTCATTTCTAAATTAAGGTTTAGATTTTTAAATGCTTTTTACACTTAGCCTTAGAAAACTTGTTCTTCTGCAACATTTGAGTGGAACGTATCAGCTGTAGCTCAGAAAACCATTTCTACATCTATACCAAAGCTGCACCATCTGGAGGCTGAATGTTTTACAACGTAGCATTGTCTTGCCAGACACCTTGCAAATGCCAGCAGACACAAGCACTGAGGAAATGGGAGAACTCATTGGAGAAAATTGCAGCTGGGGCATTTGCTTAGCATCAGATGTGCAGACATGGTGCTTAGGGACATGGTTCAGTGGTGGACTTGGCAGGGTTAGGTTTACAATTGGACTCGACAATCTTAAGGGTCTTTTTCATGATTCTGTGATATGTCTAAGTGCTATAATTCTCATGAGAAGCAAGAAGAAAAAACAATGTAGAAAGAATGAGGTTAAAGGGGAAGTTCTAAG
Organism: Acanthisitta chloris; assembly: GCF_000695815.1. Classification (NCBI taxonomy): domain Eukaryota; kingdom Metazoa; phylum Chordata; class Aves; order Passeriformes; family Acanthisittidae; genus Acanthisitta; species Acanthisitta chloris. The sequence continues at coordinate 116,426 of NW_008653481.1, read as the reverse complement.
GGCAGCAGACCCCACTGTCAGAGTACTAAACCAGTAGTCTGGCTGCAGCATCTGCAGTTTCAGAAATCTGAAGAGCTGTCCTGAAGATTAAAAAAATAAAGGATACAGGGAGCATGTAACAGGGACAGTTATAAGAGGAGAAAATGGTGTAGGTTAGCAGCAAGGGCAAGGTCAACATTAGGTTAATTACAGTGGTATTTCAAAGGATTCAACATGTAGATTTAAAAATGAAAGAAACAATGGAGAAACAAAGCCAGTTTGTCGTCATGGATAGGGCTCAAGTTTTAGCCCTAGGAGCAAATGCAAACCCTTGAGCTGAACAGTGCAACTCAAGTATGAGAAATTCATCTTTTAACTAGCAAGAAAGACTGTTGTTATTGAAGCACTTGGTAGCTGGACGTTATGGTGCAGACAAGAACTGATAGCCAAGACAGATAAATGGGGGGAAAAAACCCCAGCATGTGTCTTATCTATCATTATTTCTCCCACTGCAACAGAGGGAACACAGATTACTGAGTTTCCCACAATGGTCCCAAGTTAACCATTTGAAAAGAAAAGGCCATGACTTCAAATTCTGAGACACTGACCTTGTGACACCATTAAATACTTGATATTAGAGTACTGTTGCAAAAGATACTAATAGAAGGTTCTTGTGTCAGGTGACTTTAAGAATGCTATCCTAATACCTATATTGTTGAGTAGATGATTAAGAAATCTGAGTTGACCACAAAAAACACCAAACCAAACCAGAACAAAAGAAACAGAGAAGTGCCCTTCATCAAATATGCTGAAAAGCTCATCTAATTCCATGTGAGATTAAAGATCCAAACGTATTTACACATATAGATCCTTTGTGTAACAACACAAGGACTGAGCTTCAATTCATACAGATTTTATGCTGAAACAAAGAAGAACTGAGAATATAATACAAATAAATATAGAAGTAGAAACTGTACAGAATTTCTTCTTGCTTTTATAGCAGTACATCTCAAGGACAATTATGTTAGATAATTTTTCCTTCCATTTAGTATTTTTTAACTACAGGCAATTGGCTTAGGCAAAAGAGGAAATGAACTGAAACATATTCTTACATCTGCTATGTACAGACCCATACAAAATTAAAATACTGGGTATTTGCTCTATCTAAGGAGAAATACCATTTGTGAATATATGAATCACTTATTCAAATAAACCCAGTGTCTTCATATGGTTTCTATATTTTAAAAAGGCCACTATCAAAATATATTTACTGATGTCTAAATGCATTTAAAACCCAAACTCTTAACTTACTCAAAAATTCCTTCTCTGCTTTCATGGATGAATGGGCAAAGAAGCTCAGATGAGAGGCAAGCACCCTGCAGTGTGCCCTGGACCCCTTCTCGTCTTGGTCTGGTAGGAATAAACCATTTTTCCTCCTGCCTTGCATGTCAGCAAGGAACCCAGGAACAGGAAGGGGTGTTGGTGGATGCCCAAATCTGTTTCTGATATTAGATGGGATGTGGCCAGCACATGTACTATAACTTTAGATCTTGAAGACTCTCTCATAATAAAAACAATATGAAATGTATTACTGGAGACCTTAGGAGGTTTTACTAAAGCAAAGGATAGATTCCACAAAGCTTTTTCTCTCCCTGCTCTTCCTTCACACTTTTCCTTCTATGCAATAATTTAAAGATTAGCTTTTGTCACATTCACGGCAGCTGCCTGAACTGCAAAAGCTACTTAGAGCCTGCACCTCCATTTTGTCCTCTTACTCTTAAAGCTTTGGAGAATTTAAAAGGCATCTTCATCTCAGTTAAACCGAATGAAAAGTGACATGCATGAGAATGTATGAAAATGAAAGCTTTAATTTTTTTCTAATTACATAGGTGGATATGTCACTAAGAGCGTTCCCAAAGCCTCCCTGTGAAATGGACTAGCTTGATGTACAGAGAGCAAAGCTTGCCAGGATGGCTGTCCTCGCAGCTGCAGCTCAGTTCCCAAACACCTGGAACCTGCCTGAGCCTGGTTGTGGCTCGGGAGGTCTGTGGGAGACAAATCGGACAGCTCACACTTGGGCCTAGAGAGATCACTAATGTATTGATACTAAACTGCCCTGTTCTGCTGCTTCTTATGTAGTTTTGTACCTGGAAAAGCCATACATGTGTTGATATAATTTTGTGCACATTACAGTTTGCACTGCTGTGCATGAATCAGCTTCACTGAAGCAGGACAGCTACTTTTCATGTGGAGAAGCCATTATTACTCCTTTTTTGAAGTAGAAAAAACGGCTGCTAACCATGCATACCAGTTAGATGAGAGAAGCATTACCTTCATTGCTAAAGCAGCTTATCAAAGTTCTGTTCCTTGCTGCATACATTGCCTGCCACAGAGCATTTCTCTCAGTATTTACTCTCCTCAGCAGATGTTACTATGTGGCTGTGCCTGTTCACATGATTTTTAGGGATTTCTGAGACCTAAAGACCTCTGTTTTTCTTTCACCTTTTGACAACATCTTTCCTTTCAGGTAGCAGTTACAACTTCTACCGAGCCCAAATGCAATTTTAAGGGACTTACCAAGAAACCTGCTAAAAAGATGTCAGATAATCTTGTCTAACCCGGCATTAGAAACTGTGAATAGGGGGCTGAGGAAAAATACTTATGCTTGGTATTGTACGTTAACACCATACATCTCCTCTGGGACCTTCCAGCACACACTGCTCTCCGCTGCTGGCGCCGAGAAGTTAAAAGGTCTGCGTGTATGCTGTAATCAATTCAGAAGGCAGGTAACACCGAGCGGATGGGAACAGGCTTCCGGCACAGTGTGAACCAACTGGAACTCAGTTTAGCTACACAAGTCAAACTGATTGATGGTATAAAGCAAATAATTCCCCCAACTCATTCTCAAACACAGAAAAGCTATACGCTTGTATTAAAAAAAAAAAGTTATTCTATTTCTCTTCCCATGTTCTGCAAATTTGCCTTGCACTGCTGTAACGCTACACTGCTCAGCACGGCGCAAGCAAACAACCTCTCCTTGCCTTCCTGCCAAGAGCTACGTCTAAGACCAAAATATTGTAACACAGTTCTCTGAATGGAAACACAGAGATTCAAAACGAGAGTAAATTCTTACCTTGGGCAGGATCGGGTGGGCCAAACTCCAAAGAATATCGCAGAATGAAGTTGTTATTCCACACATACAGCTGGTTGTCTCGAGGGTTGTAATCCACTGCGGCGATGTACTGGTACTGGTTGGGGAAAGGGATGTCCACGTGCTCGCCTCT
>NW_008653481.1:46562-113141 GCF_000695815.1 Acanthisitta chloris | reverse complement strand
GCATCCCTGCCGGTCTCACTCTCATTGTCCTGGTACACCGAGCGCACTACGTACAGGACACCACATATCATGAAAGCATTGGATGCTGCTCGCTTGTCGTACGTCGTTTCCCAGGTGGCTTCGAAACGCAGAGTGTAGGGGTTCAGCTGGCTAATTACTATCATCCCGTTGTTTTGCTCTGTAGCATAAATTACCCATAAGCCATTTTCATCAACTGCCAAGTCAATATCAGTCTTTCCTCCCCATCGGTAAGGAGAAGTGTCATGGTAATTAGCATAATTGATTATGGCCTCTCCACTCTTAATTCTAGTCCTCAAGTCAAATTTGACTATGTTCCGAGTTCTTTCTTTGTTAAAAAAGACAGCGCCGTCATACACTACAAATCCAGTACCATCCACTCGGTTTGGGAGTTTATACGTCGTCTGCTGGCGTCCGTTTTGGAAGTCCTCTAAAGAAGCATATTCTATCAAAGTATCGGTGCGATATGGAGTCCATGGCATGAAGTATATTTTATCTGCAGCCTGGAGAGGATCTTTGCACCAAGCACCTGCTTTTTGTTCAGCTTCATATAGATACGGTGAGTCCACAATTGCTTTCAACGTCCCCGGGCAAACAAAAACTAACAGTCACGGAGAGAAGTAAGACAAGAATTATGTCAAATTAAGACTGTCTCATATAAAAAGTTAGTAAAAAAAAAAAAAAAAAAGAAAAAAAAGGTAGGTAAATCATAATGACTGTGTCAGGAAGAAAAAAAATCCATTTAATTGGCACTAGGTTATACCTTATGTTATAATTAATGCGATTATCACCCTTTATCATCCACTTTTCTTAAAGTTACCATGTTCTTGCTGTACCAGTATGGAAAGTGGATGGGAACTGTTTTCACTAGTACAGACCAAGGCTCAATGGCATACACAGACAGCTGAAAATGTAGAGCTACTCTTGCATTTTCGTTTCAGACTTTTAGTGAATACGCATTAACGCTCCAGAGCTTTTAACTGGTGTGCAGCAGTGCGCTAGGTCATTTCAGTCCAAAAAAAATCACATCGACTTGTTTAGAACTTTAAGAAGTGGTGAGGCTGAAAAAGGAGGTGCCTCGATTAAAAATAAAGGAACAAAACAAATTATCAGGTATATAGAGAAAGCAATTAGGAGCAGAGAAAACAAAACACAACCAAAGCAATGAATGAAACAGACCAGGAAACCCTGTAACCATGGCATGCTATGGAGAGGGTTCTGGAAGCCAGGCAAGATGACACTTGATTAACAAGAATTTACCCAAGGGTGAGAGAAAGAGAGGGAAAGAAAGACAAAGAGAAAGGGAGAGAAAAAAGCAAGGGAGTCTTCCCTCCAGCCCAAGTATTTCAGACACTATCCCCCGCCACCTACTTTAAGCAGCCAAGTCACTTTATTGCAAACAGTCGACTTCTTTATGAGGTGTACTTATGAGATCCTGCTGATTATCATAATATAAGAGTGTTGTGGGGAGGGGAAGGGAAGAGGTTAACATCCATAAGGCACATAACAAGGAGCTGGGGTTTGGACTGTATACGTTATTTACCTTTTTGCTCCACTTCTATTTTAAGCATCGGAAGAAAAATAAAAAAGTGCAAGGAAAAAAGAAAGAAGATTAACATAAATTGACTATTAATCTAAAAGATTAAATTAGTAACAGACGCTAAATATAGGGAGAATAAGAACTGCACTATATTGGATAAAGAGAAACAGACAACAGGATAACCTAGCAGGAGAGAGATTCTACGGTTACACAAGTGAACAAGGATCAATCATTTTAGTAGATTAAGAAGGCAATACAGATATGTTGGCATGTAGTTTCACTTAGTGAACCTGAATAAATAATGAATAATGACTTTACTAATGCATGCTATATACACTCTTCTTGTTCTAAAAGTATAATGCTATCAGGATGGTTTTCAAGTGACACATTAATTTACCATATATGTGCAAGAGCACATATACATATTATATTAACCAGATAATTAAAAATACAAAATTCAGTATATTAATGATATAGGTTTCATGTGTGCTTATTAAACCTCCTTCATCTTTGCCCCAGACATCACTCTGCTTTTCTTTCTCGTAAAGAAAGCAGCTTGCATCCTTTAGCTCTCCTTAGGCTTTATTTTATTTGTTTTCCTGAATGTTAATCTTGAGAACTTTTGCAACTTCTTAGTCTATAACTGCAAAATCAGACTAGAAGGAGTAAGCAAAAACATCTAGAAGAAAGAAGCAAAAGTATAGTAAGCAAGAGGAAATGAGAAGAAAAAATTAACATTTAGCTCATTCAGATATTCTCCAGCATCATCGATTAAGCCCGAAACAGCAAGCTAGTATGCAAGGACAGCCACACTGTGTTTAAAACAAACATCCATCCTGCCACCATACATGGAAAACATAAACTGAACCCAATTAACAAAGTTATATTACTGCATCAATTTTTCCCCAAGGAAGTGTTGAGGAAGTTACAGAAAGACATATAGCTGAAGCCCAGCTAGTAAATGGCTTTTCAATAATTATTTGCAATAAAACCTATTTCATATACTCTGTGGCCTTTGAAGTGTGGTCCCTTGGTTTCATAAAATGACCTGGAAAATGACACATGTATTAATCTGTATAATAGTAGCTGCTGATACCAAGGAACGGTATGGAAACTATTTGTGCAGCTATTACATTTGCAGTATTTCAGTATTTTCCTGAAGAATGCATTTGTATGTTTCACATAAAGTCTTTGATTTTCAATTTCATTTAATGAAATTACATATGATTATTCTGAGAGAATGGTATTGGCTGATCTGATCTATTGCTTCTTCTGGAAACAATTCCATAACTTTACGGGAGAGCCAGAGGGGGTCAATATTTTCAAAATGAGCAGTAGTTTTCCTAGCCTTTGTACAGTTATACATCTTTAGGTAAAATACTAGTTTTTCTGCACTTTGTAATTCTGGAGTTATCCAAGTAAACAGAAGATGTATTCTGAGGTGAATTCCTGGGTTTCACCATTAGTATTAATGACTTTCAGATTATTCTGCTTGTGAACTTCTATGCATGCGCTTATTCCTCACCAAAGAGCAATATTGATATTATACCTGCTTAGAATTAGTAATAGGAGAGGGGGGGAAAGGAGAGGGATAACTAAAATCATTACTGGCATGTCAGCTCTGCATGCACTGGTATACAGCTGTACATTTTTTAGGGACAGATGGGCTTATTGAAATAAACAAATGCTGCAAAGTCCAATCAATACACAGAGAGAGAGGATAAAACACTTTGAAACGTTTTCTATTGAATTCCTGAGTCCAAAATAGGCTTAAAATAAAAACGCACAGATGTACAAAATGGCATTTTTGATGCTCTTCTTTATAAAAGGCCTGACTTCTGTTAGTCAGTCAAAGTGTCAACATACATTGTGCAGCATAATTGAGAGAAATCTCTAGTATAGTACTCTCAATTTCTTTGTAATTTAATCAATAACACTCTTATTTCAGAACAAAGCAATGCCTATCAAATTTGTCTAGAATTTCTGTTGGAGATCCAACTGAGCATCTCAAAAGTTGGGGTTTTTTTGTCTCCACTTTGAGATGCAAAAAAGGAAGTTTTTAATTAAGTACTTTCAAATTAAGTTTACAAAATGAAGTACTTTCAAATGAGCAAAGCAGCTATGTATTTCTGGAGGCCAGCAAGACACAGAGGAGCTCATGAACTGCATTTTGTACAAGGGTGACAGCAACTCCAGTGTGTAAGAACTCCCACCTTTCACCAAAAACCGTGTTATGACTGCTATTTGTCTTCTCTCAGGGACTGAAAGACATCACAGTGATATATAGCAAATTTTGCAATCTGGCAGTAACTGAACATGAAGTTCAGAAAAAGGAAGAACCATAACTGAACTTTGGTTAGAAGCACTGTCATCACTAAACTCCATCCTTCCTAGACCCACAAAAGCCTATCCATCCTTCCTAACAAGTCTCTTACACTGAGATAGCTGTTATTTGCAAACTTAATAATTTCAGTCATTCCATACATTTAGGTATGGAGCACTGGAACAAGTAATGGAGAAAAAATTTAGACTTGATAACTGGAGTTTATCAAGCATCAAAAAAAGAGACTTGGAAAAATAACAGGATAGGTTTTGTGGGACAGGGAAGAAAGATGGTCAACAATCAAAATGGCTACTGAAACACAACGTAGTTTGAAATCAAACTTCAAAACTGATTTTAGCAACCGGCAATCTTTTTGATGACTGCTGGTAACGACAGGTGATGTCTCTTACAGTTCTGGAATTGGGCAGTGTCATCACTGTACATGTTGCAGTTGACAACTCCGAAACTTACAGACTTTGAAAGACAAGAAGTAACCAGAATCCTGAGTTATGACAGACACAGAATTACATAGTTCAAAGGGTAGGCCAATACAATTGACAGCAAACAAAAATAAACATTTTAAAATTAGAATAACTACGAGTCAGAGCACAGGGTAGGCCGCGCTGTGGCACTATACTTCTGAAACTGGAAAAGAAAAGATTCCTGTAGATAGCAATACTCAATCGGTAGAACAAATCCACACTTCTCTTCCTAAAACAGCATGAAAAATTATGTTTCAACATTATTTGCATTACACTGTTTCTCTATGAGCTAGCCTACTGGAACTGGAAACGTAACTTCTTGTCATTTGACTGACCTCACGGTTTGGAATCAGATGCACTGCCCTCTTTCTGAGAATTTGGGAATGAAAACAGTGCTAAAGTAGACGTGGTCTTTGTGGAACAAAACTTTGGTTAGATTGGGGTAAGACATCACTCCTCAAAAGTGGCACAAGAAAAACAGTTACAACAAGCCACCGATACTACACACAGGAGGAATGGTACTAGGGATCACTGTTTGCAGTAGGCTTCCAATCCTACAAACGGTACAGGGAGAAAAATCAGCAAGCAACCGTTTCACAATGACACAGCAGAAATGAAGAAAAAACAGATGATCTGTGTTTGGCCTTTAACAACAGTGAAGGTTGAGTGTGGTGAAGCAGTACAGAGTAGTATTTCAGTTTCAGATGTCTAAATTGTAAATTGTGCAGGAAACAGTAAGGACAGTTTTGACATAGCTTTGCTTATGCCAGAACTCATTTCATTCCTTTTTGGATCTATACTGTCACCACACTGTTTTTGCATCTCAGACTTGGCCTGTTTCCTGTACCAACAGAAAATGTGACTTTGGTTAAGGTTAAGGATTACTGCAGATCAAGAAATTCACGCTTAATAATAACTTAAGGGAATGATCAGTGCACTGCTCAAATTCCACTGCAAGCACAGCTATTTCTCTGCTGAGTTACAGGACGAGGGAGAAGTCACTGCAAAGAATGACCTTACAAGAAAGCAAAACCAGTTAAAAGTGTCGAATCTGCAGAACTTTTATGAACATGCATACATGTCAATGAAAAAAAGCATTAATTATTGCAAGGAAATAAGAAGTATGTCTAAAGCTACTTAACTTTGGCATTAGAAAGAATATTATACAAAACTGCTGAAATAGCCATAACTTCACATTTCTCTATCTCAGTATGACTTCAGTATTTACTTCATTTTCAGTGAAAAATTCTGTTTTGGTAGCTGATTCAAGGCACAATTCATATTTTCTCTTTACATTAAAAGTGAACATTTCTTTCTCACTCTTTTCCCCTTTGCTTTTAAGAATCCAGTGTGTTTAACTTATTAATGAATCATTCACTCTGAATCTGCATTCACTTATAAAGAAGCACAAAGTCCTCTTACAATATCCCCTAACTGGGTCATTTGCCTCTGAGTGTCAGTGCTGGGTTTCGCTGTACACCCCAAGTCACCAAAACAGCAGGTAGCCTTTCAAGTAGATAATGATTAAAATTGAAGTCAATTCCTGCTTTACAAGTCTGTGAGCCAAGCCAATTTGTCAGCAACTGGTAGCGGGCAAAAGTACAAATTTCTATCTGGCCTATTGAATAGCTAATTTGAGTTTGTTTTCTGGAAAAACAGTAGCCTTAAAAGCCAAACACTTAAGAACACAGACAGACACTTGGCCAGCATCACACCATGGCTTCCTTCCACACTTCGTGAAGTTAATTGGAGGCCCTAGTCTGCAAGTGCTTTGCATGCATAATGGGTCTGTGGGCCATAAACATATGCTTCTTTTCCATGTAACAGCACTCCAGCTTCAATTGTGAGGGCCAGAGGAAGTGAGCAAGAATAAAAAGATTATACTTACTGTAAGGAACACATTCATACTGAACTTCTAGATATTTGTATGTTCCAGGACAAGGATCAGGAAACACATCTGACCCAGTAACTACTATACACTGTGTTCGGTTGTTGCACCTGTAATGGGAAAAGAAAGCAAGCTAATTAATTTAAAATTACATTTAATTTGCAAGTTCATACTGAAGTACTACATTCAGTGCTAACTCTCTTCACACTTGGGCAGTCCAATCCATAAGACAACAAAGTTAATTAAGACTAATTAGTTAAAGTCCAAAAAAGGGCTTCAGAACAATACTTTAGTTCAGGCTTTACACTTTTAAATTTAAAAGATCGATGTTATCCTAAATGTCAGTAGTCCCTACTGGTAGAGATAGCTGTACCAAATACATATTGATTCGATACTACTGTTCAATAAAATGAAAACAAAATGCAAAGATCATACTAATTGAAGAAATATGCAATTCTGAAAAACAAGTAATGAAAAATTCCTTATATCTTTAAAGGTATCTATACAACTAAATGGTTTTACATCTCAGAGAGATTTTTGTTGTGATTCAAGGAAATTATTTTGGTTGGAAGAGTCAGTGCAGACAAAGAATATTAGCATTTCCATTTTAATTATTTTAGGAGCAGTTGGTGGACTCTAAGCTTACTCTGTTAGGCTACAGGAAGGAGTAAAGAATGACCATCTGAGGCAATAAGAAAAACAGTCAAAAAGAAGAATTAGGAGAAAATTAATTAAAATGTATTTCAGAGGAGACTACATACTGAAACATGTAAATGATTTGCTTAACAATGAAAGCCAATGCATTCTGATGCAGAGAACTTTAACACAACGTCTCTAACCAGAAGTATCTACTGAATTTAATGGATTTGAAGGTCTTTTTTAATAATCAACATATTTTAGACAACTATTAACTTTTCCAGAAAAAAAAACCCAAACCAACAAACATTAGCTTGGAAGTTAAAAGTGAAAAAACAATCACCTAACCCTGAAGAGAGGGTCAAAATGTAATACCAAAAAAAAGAGTCACAAGGAAGTGGAAGTAAAACAGAGAAGGTCAGGGACTTTGGTGACTAAAAGCAAAAGAGCTTGCCTGATCTTCTCTGGGGTTAGTCTTGTTTGTCAGCAAACTGAATAACAGAAGTCTGAACTTAAGTAATAGACTAGCCTTTGACTCCAGTTGTACATCAACTTCTCTACTGCCCTACTACTTCCCACACTCCCTGAATACCACATCCTAAGCTAAAAGAATCTGTCTTGTATCAACAGCTTTCCACAGCTGTACAGTGCCAACAGGTATTAGAATAATTTATGCTACGTCATAAAAGGCAGAGCAAGCACATTTGAAGGACTCTAATATAAATCACTTCCTTTTTTATATACTAATCAACCTAGCACAGAGCTGGTTAGGACATGCTCTGGCTCTTTGCTAAGCAAACTCATGAACAGCAGCTCTTCAGAACTGATCAGTTGATTCTTCTTTTACCTTTTTGTAAAAATTTTTTTACAGTACTTAATTCTAGCAGAAGACTCATAATTGCAGAACTATTTGGAAATAGTCAAGGGTTTCTGTATCTATACACAACCATGGACACAGAAAGATGGTGAGGAATTCAGAGGATTCACTTGTCATCTTTTCGAGACACCACAGGCAGGTCCCCTGTACAGCTATTGCACAGGTAACACTGCACCACTCCCAATGGCATGATTAGTCAGTGAAACAGCTTACACAGTACATTAGAGAGTCTGGAACGAGTATGACACAACTAATGGCTTCAGACCCATGCTGAAGTGGTGAAAATCACTGTACTCAATTTGTAATACTGAAAATGTACACACAGCCACTCACACGAAGGACAAGGTGCTGCTGTCTTGGGTGTCATAGATGGAGGCTGTAGAAGCAGAAGGCATTACAGCCCCCAAATTCTGTAGCAGGTTTGTGTGGCCAGAATTTTTTGGCAGTGGGGGGCATACAGGGTTTCTGTGAGAAGCTGCTAGAAGCTATGCCACATCTGGCAGAGCCAGTGCCAGTGGCTCCAGTACAGACCCATCACTACAGCCAGCCCAAACCAATCAGTGATGGCAGCAACTCCTCCATGGTAACGCATTCAAGAAGGAAAAAAAGTGACTGCACAGAAGTAATTGCAGCCAGAGAAGAGAGAGAGAATATGTGAGAGGAACAACTATGCAGACACCAAGGTCAGTGGGGAAGGAGGGAGAAGAGGTACTCCAGGCACTGGAGCTGAGAATCCTCTGCAGCCTGTGGTGAAGCCATGGTGAAGCAGCTGTGTCCCTGCAGCCCATGCTGCTTACCAGGCTGCAGAGATCCACCTGCAGCCCATGGAAGAGACCCTATCTGGAGCAGATGGATTCCCGAAAGCAGCTGTGAACCTGTGGGAAGCCCATAACGGAACAGGCTCCTGGCAGGGACCTGTGGACCCATGGAGAGAGGAGACCCATGCTGGAACAGGTTTCCTGGTAGGACTTGTGATCCTGTGAGGGACACAGGCTGGAGCAGGCTAGTTGTGAGGGACTGGACTGCACCCTGTGAAGAGTGATCCACACTGCAGCAGTTCATGGAGAACTGTAGCCTGTGGGAAGGACTCAAATTGGAAAAGTTCACGGAGAGCTGTCTCCCATGGCAGGGACTCCATGCTGGAGCAGAGGAAGGAATCCTCTGCCTGAGAGCAGTGGCAGAAGCAACGTGTGATGAACTGATCGTCACATGTTTTTAAGGTAGTATTTCTAACTATCCTGCTCTGATTTTGTTAGCAATAAAGTCACTTAATTTCCCCAAGTTGAGTCAGTTTTGCCCGTAACGATATTTGGTGAGCGATCTGATCTCTTCCTGTCCTTATCTCAACTCACGAACTTCTTTTATATTTTCTCTCTGCTGTCTATTTGCAGAGAGGAGTGACAGAGTGACTTCAGTGGGTGCCTGGCATCCAGCCAGGGTCAAACTGCTACAGCCTCTCTGTTCTAACCCCAGTATGGGGCTTTTTACACCCCCCACCTCAGGCTAGACTAACCAGCATGAGAAAACCTTGGCTGTAAGATTTTGTAATAAATTTCTTTGAATTTCTTCGTGTTTCTTTAGTGAAAAGATTGTGCTGAAACCAAAATAATTCCTACAAGAAGACTTCTCGTAGTGCATCATTCAGGATAATGATTTCCACAGCTTTGAGCTGTATGAGAATTTCATTTTATACTTGAATGAGTGGCAATTAAGACAGAATTATTGATTTGTTACAAAATAAAATGGATACATGTTGGGAGAATTCTCTTGAGAGTGAAACTAATGAAGGTCATATTTAGCTGTGGGGAAAACAGTTCTACCAGAAGTATTTGTATATCTAATGAAAAAGATGGACTCTTGTTTCCTTATGAAAAGCTGGCTTCTTCTGTTTCATTTTCCCTCAGTGAAAGATTCATAATGTTGCTGTCAGCCAGGAAACTCAGAAGAACTTCACACTAGCTTGTATCAAAGAGGTTGTGTAATAGTAGTTCAGAAGAAAAAGCAGGTTTTTTCCTTTGGACAGAGAGTGTCAGTGTCAAACTTCAGGCACGGAGTGGTGTTTACAAGAAGTTGTTGACCCTCTAAAAACTTTTGACTATATCTTTCTGAGTGATTTCACCCTCTGTGCATATGGTCACCTTTCTCTTTGGCAAAATGAAGGAGACTCCAATTCCAACTCCCCAATGAGCTATGCCCACTGCTGCAGCACATCCAAGAAGTACAATTACTTGAATAACTAAATGAATAGAAGTATAAGTGCTTTAAGCTGCATATTTTACATTCAAATCGCTGACTTTGCTGCACTGTTGTTTTCATTTTATATAACCTGAGTAATTCTCATATAAGGTTTATTTTTCATGCACTCAGATTTCAAATTAATGACACTTGATTAAGATTTTCTCATTTTAAAAAGTCAACATTCAGGTAAATATTTGTTACACAGTTAGTGGTCATTTCAATTAGAGTGAAACCTTCAGGAAAAACCAACAGCAACTACAGCAGCTGTCAATCCAAATTCATGGGTTACAAAGAGGACATGAAGAAGACTTTGTAAAGGTAGTTCTGATACATGTAATTCAGGGAATTTACACTACTGTCATGTGTACTCTGGGTAACTGAAAGCCTTCTGTCTGCTGCATTGTTTTTCTGCCCTGTAAAACCAGAGATATTAACTTCTCTGTTAGTTATTGGCCTCCAGTTCTGTTGCTGTCTGCAAAAACCATTTTACAAACTGATAAAGGCTTCAGTTGAGCTTCTTTAAGACAAGAAGCACTGAACTCTGTGGTATATTGGACAGAAGAGAATCCACTCTACACAAAATAGCACTAACCGGATTATCCTCCATGGTTACAGATAATCAAAGCTACCTCATCAGTGCCATAGCAGAACTTTCTGTGTCACAGGATTCTCCAAAACAAGACTATAGTGGAAATAAAGTTCCTGTTGATTTGCAAAATTGGCCTAGATATCAACAGAGAAAAAAAAAGTCCAAACCTCAAAAACCTTAACTGGCAAATAACTTGAAGCCCCTCATTCATTTTAACAAAAGTTACTTTTTCTACATAATATACTTTTAGTTTGGTCCTTTTAGAATTGTTCCAGTGAAGGCATGATACAAACCAGCTGTAATTTCTGCAAATTTAGTAAGTCAAATCACAAATACTTTGGTGTTTCAGTGCCTGTAATCTAGCATTTAAGTCTTCTGTAGGTTTTAAGTACCATTTAAGTGTTCTGCAACCGACATAACTGCATACTTCCCCAGCACATGTTAAAATATCCACATTCTCAGGTTTTTATGTACAATCTTAAAATTCATATGATCTCACACTGAAAAATGCCTACACGCTTAAAATATTCACAATATTCACAAAGATTTATGATACAATGACTTTGTCATTTACAAGGAAATAAAGCAGATCTGCAAAAACCTCTATATAAACCGAGTAACAGCCAATTTAGGCAAGGTAGTATATGAATTAAATTTGAAACCTTAGTTAGGAAAATACCAACTGTAGCAGTGAAAGAATGATAATTCAGGTTCCTTTGCTAGCAGCGACAAGTGTTTTGGAATGGGAAATGTAGGGTTTAACGCTATTCTCATGAATTCATGGTGCACTGTATACTCTGACACTCATTTCTTCCGTATTTTAGTATGAATGAAGAAAGGTTACATCTTCATAATGCAGATGCATCACTTAGAGTAATCTAAAAATCAAATGGAGTGTTTAATTAACAGTTACAGTGCAATGGCTGAACTCCTTTCACCTCAGGAAGAAGACTGTGCAAATGAGGAATGGCCCCTTCACGTTGCAGATGAATACAAGAAGGAAAAGGAAAGTAAAACAGCTCCAGCAGGGCTGTTGCTAAGTATCTTCTGCTCATGATGTAGCCATGCCCCTGCTGCATCCATCCTCTTCTGTGCTAGGCTTTAAGGACAGCCGTATTTTCCATGATAATTTGTTTGTATTTCAACTCTAATCTTGACTTGTACAATTCCCAACAAATTGCTTTTGCTTTTTTTATTATTATCTTATGCTTATTATTGCACTTATCCACGTGCAATGTATGGAGATGAGATTGCATGTGCAATCTATTGTGTGAGGTGTTTTAATCAATAATCTTGTTCTGCTGATTAAGCAGGGGCTTCTGTTTTGGCAAGATAACATTAGTTTCTCCTGTCATGCTCCAAAAGCTATTGGGAATCTTCAGCAGATCATTAGATATGCTACAATAAAGCTTTGGTACATTCTCTGTTCTTTCTTAAATTACTTCTTCACTGTCCTATCATTCCTCGTCACTGCTGGCACTGCATTATTATTACTGCTCCCCTGAAACTTGCACTAGAGCTATGTCTCCAGGCCACAGGATGCCATTTTCAATTGAAGCTTCTGCTTGAAAATATAAATTAAGAAAATTTCATTATCTCCTGCCAAGGGCCATTATTCACCATTGTTCTAAGGAAGATTAAAAACGCACAATCTATGGACTTGAACAAATACTCCAGCATTAAAATGAAAAACACAGTGTATCATGACTGGACCAGCAAGAGCAATCTGAGTAGCAGTTTCTGGAAAGATGTTAACATGCCATGGATCTAACCAACTGACTGAGAGAAGAGGTCATCTTTATGGGCAAGTCACAGCAGTCACATAAAGATACATGTAGATCCTTTGTGAGTGGTTCTTGCAGTTTGCAAAAATAAGGTAGGTATGAAATAACATCCACGTGGCAATTTAACCTTCACATGCTTTTGTTCTGCATACGTAACTTTGCCAAAGATAGTAACAAAGAAGAAACATTACTTTGAAAAGATTATGGCTTAATGTCTAGCCAGAAAAGAACTTTCAAAATAATTTTGCGTATTCCTAATGCTGCATTTCTGTGAATGCAGTGTTTCATTAAGTAAGGTAAAACTGGCAAGCACAGTTAGGTGTACTTCACTATTAAAAAAAAAAAAAGATACAGTATAAAACTACCTCTAATAAATAAAATTCATTTTTAATAACATTGTCAATACATTATAAAAATCTATCTTGGTATGTTTTGAAACTTCCAAGTCAGATCTGACAATATTTCTCTTTCAGCATATTGATTAAATACTTAAAAGCTCGCACGATGGCATGTCCCTGCATATCGCCTGCAGCAACCTGCTTAAACACCACTTGAAGCATGTAAACTCTGAGTTGTAGCACCACATACTCCATATGGTCTTCTTGTTCCTTATTCACCCTGGGTGAGCTGCAGTCTGAGTAGAAAGATAGGGGAATGTGGGATGAATACACTTCGTGTATTGACTGAAATTGAAAAATTCCTGAACCTCTTCATCCAGAATGTCTGTCTTTGCAGATGTATTCCTAATGGTCTCCAGCTGCCATTTGAGCTGTGGTTTTGCTTTTGTATGCATATTCACTAAACCTCCACGCCTGTCATTAAACTCCAAGTTACATATGTATGAAGATGTCAGATATTACCTAAATGTTATGTTTGATTAATTTAGCCTTGGAAAATACATACGGAAGTAACATAAAATATCCAAAGAACACAGATTTTGTTTTAGGGCTGTTTAAATACACACGTATGCACAAAGACATACCACAGTAGATAAAATTATTTAAAGGAATATATTTAAATTCTGAGTTTCAACTTCACCTCACAAGCCATAAATTATTGCACACTGAGACCTAATGAGTCACTAACTGAAAAAAGACCTGCTAAGAAAAGCCAGTCTTCCTATAAAGCCTGGATCTGAAGCAGCATTGGCCAGTCATCACTGCCACATCCACAGTGCTCCAGCTACTGCAGCAGCACAACCCTATGGATGCAGGAAGACTGAGTGAGTACACGAGTCCCTACAGAGCCACACTTCTTAAAGAGAGACATATAATCCTGCAACTGGCCTTTGGAAAACCCAGGAAGCCACACTGACAATGTTGTTTACTCATGTGTAAGATTTTCTAAAAAATAATTTTCAAGTTAGAATCCCCTAACTATCATAGGGGAACGAGCATGCAAAAAGAGAATCGCACCAATTTCTTCCAGCTCAAAGAGAAAACAGATTTGGTGTCCTGTGGGTGGTAGTTTTCATAATTTAAGGAAAAACAAGGGAGATACATGGGCAGGTATGATAGCAGAATTTGGCCATAAGAGATGTGTTTGGATACTGGTGACCCTCCTGTGACCACTAAAGCAGTGAGGCATGCTAGAGCTTGGTTTGGAAATCCACAAACTAGCCCTGGGATTTTTTAAGCACTTGGCAACATGACCATTACAGCAACAAACCTGGTGTGCTTGGATGAAAAACATTTGGGGGAGAGAGAAGAAAAGTTTTTCTACTTTCTTTTTCAATATAGTATTGGTGATTTGTTGAATCTTCCAAATTACCAAGTAAACATACATACAGCAGCTCAATAGTGTATAATTAATATTGCAGAAGAAGGTGCATCATAGTGTTGTTTCTGTTTGCCCAATAAATATGCAATAATATTTAATTTTGCTTTCTTTATACAATGTAATCTTGTGGGAGTCTAAGGGTATGCATTAAGCATAAAAACTCCAAACAGACAATAAAACACAACATAAAATATGCAACTCCCACAGGCCTTTTCTTAGGATTACCCAGTCTGATTCACTATCAATGAATGTGTATCAGACTTGTATGGCAAAGTAATTTAACAGAGTGTTTCTTGCTTTCAACCTCTTCTTACACCTTTAATACATTTAGTTATGACCCATTTACCTTTCAGAATTCATGTTCTCTAAGTTCAAAGCAGTCACTGTTAAAATGATGAATCTTCTCACTTACATCTAAGCTATCAGAAATAGTTTTTTCTTGCTACAATTCATCCTTGTTCCAGTACTCTGCTTATTGGTGTACATGCTATTATTATGGGGTTATCATTAACCTGAAACTGGAGCATCAGATCAAACAGGGAGAGGGGGAAAAAAAGACAAAGGAAAAGGAAATCTGGATTCCAGTGGAATATGCAACTCCTGCCTTCTCTTAATATTTTTAAGTGCTTTTATAATTCCATCTTTCTACCCCCACCACTTTCATCACATACACGAAAGGCCTACTAGAATGACCAGAACTTGAGAGGAGATGACTGTAAATCAAGGACAACAAAACTAGATATCAAAGATGCAATGAGGTGTGCGAAGTAAATGGAACAATCTCCTGGTGAGATCTGAGTAGGTGCAAACCCAAACCTTGTAACAGTATGAAGCAGAAGAGACCTGCTTTTTAGATGAAATGTTTCTAATGTAACCCTGCCTGAGGCATCAGAAATAGAAATACAGTAATTTTCATAATCTTGTCATACTATTTACGTGTGTGTAAGCAAACTGCAGCATGGGATTACAGGCAGTGGTATGTCTTACTACACCAACTAAGCCAAGCAGATCCGCACTGCTGAAAAGTAATCAGTTCAAAAGATCCAATTAAATGTTTCACCATTTAGACAAAATAAATAGCCTGCAGCTATGCTTATTTACTAATGAAAACTTCAGTAGTGCAGCATCGTCATATCTGAGCAATTTACACAGATTATTCACACCAAATGAGCATAAGTGCAGCATCACGTTTTGTGCATTGAGCAGGTTTCAGGGGAGAAACCTAGGGCTGTGCAATAAAACCAGAGCTTTACAAAGGGGCATTTATTTCTGAGGTACAGTGCTAGAGCAGAGCTAGAGAAAATCCAAGAGAAAATCCTGCAGCACAGAGTCTGATCCTTAGGAATAACACTGCAACAGACTTGCAGGAGAAGAAACTCCCAGGTAGAGAGTATAGGATAAGAGTAAAAACCCTTTAGAATTCTTTTTTGAAGCACTGTTGATCTTTTTTATCCATGGCTTGGCATGCAGCATATTCATAACACAGCTAAAAGTTATGTAACTTAAGACAGCTCCTGAGTCATTATTAAATGAGTAACTTGAAGAATTACAATATTGAAAACATGTAGCTTTATCCTTCACATTAATTTGCTCAGATCTGAAATACATTTTTAACAATCACCCACTTTAATTACTAAAATAAGGTATTTCAAATGACAGGTGTGATTTGTTACTGCAACTTCTGAAACTTAGAAGCCTTGGTACTTTCAATGCTCATGCTTCCAGTAGACCTCCCAGCTCTCTGCAATGCAAATTCAGCTTGACTCACTATGAGTCTCATGAGTTTAACACAGCTCTTCTGCTTGCAGAAATGCATATTCAACATAAAACTATCTCGCCTACAACAGGAAAGTAAGACTAAGCAATTTACAGAACTGGCCACTGAGATAACTGGATTTCATAGAGACCTTTGGTTTCCTTGTGCCAGAGACAGGATGAGGACAATTTCAAATGGGGTTGTGCGGTGGGAGTAACCCTAACTGAATATTAACACACATATTCACCTTGAATAATTAAAAATATTATAGCCTGTATCCATTAGGAGAAATTATTTATAAAAATGCTCACCTATTGCAGTTTGCATGTGGAAAAACGATCATATTTTTAACAAGGGAAATGGGAAATCGCCATGGGATGCCCTACTTAGATTAAATTAGCAAGATCTTGTTATCAGATCATATAAGAGATACACCACAATAAGACGTGACCTTGCAGAACCTTGGAGCCAATCTGTGATTTTTTTTCCCCTCTGTAACCCCTCCTAATTATCTGTAAAGTTACAGACCCTTTTGTGGCAGGTTATTTTTCTGTGAATAGTGAGGGGGTTGGGGCTTTTAAATATTTAATTAGTCTTCTGATATGAGAATTGTTGCACATGCCAACTGCTTTGATTTTCAAACTGTGTTCATCCTAATTATGTTCAGATTTAGATTGGTCATCCCAAACCTCTCACTCTTGTAATTATTTACTCCTTAAAGATCATTCAGCAGAGAAATATTTTTCACCCTTATGGCTCTTTCTTTCCACAAATGGCTTTTCTGGTCCGTTAATTACCCACTCAGAGGATTAGAGTTTGTAATAATGCAAGAGATCCTGCATGTAAGATGAGTTTTACAGGGTGAAAAAGAATAAATTGTTTTTTGTAAACTTGCCTTGGGGAATATCCCCTTTTTGGGTTATAATTTTCATCAACAGAGGCCATGTGCCCACTGCTGCATATCCTTCCACAGGGCTATGGAGTGACTCATTTGTACAGCTCAACAGAACTCAGAACAAAATGCTGAGCAAGAGGCAAAAGACAACTTGGTTACTTTAGGAGATTTATAAAAGTGCAATCTGCTAGCAAGAAGGTACAGTTCATTTTCTCATAATTTTTAATGCGGATTTCATGGCCTTAAAGTTATGTATATTTAACTGATAACTAATAATAAAATTACAACTTTTCTCATTTCAACTGCTGATTTTTTCCAGAAGTGCTGTCCCTTGGTAGATCTTTAATCAACTCTGTAACAGTGGTGTCATTTCCTATTAAAATGTGCCTGAGAGTCCCCACTACAAGTACTTTCTTTTCTTCTGAGAGGGAATGCCTGTCACGAAAGCACTGTTATTCATTACCCACAGTGATGTCTGGATCTAATTATCATCTGGAAAGCTTGCAGGGCTTCCAGGTACAGGACTTCCCCTGCAAAAGTATCCTGTTCTAACTTGGAAAGCACAATCCCACTTTCTTCTTTGCAATTTGAAGTTAAGGGATTAAGTTACTGGTTTGAACTGTGCATTCTCTGGCTCCGGGAACTTCAAGTTTTAAGTCCAACAAAGTTTACAGGACTGCTTTCGTGTGCTTGTTCCCACATCTGCAAAAACCCTGTCTATTCTGTGGTTGGGTTTTATGCAAGTCAAGCAGATTCATCACCGTAAAAGATCAGAAAATTCACTGGCTTGACTCTGTCAATGCACAGATAATCTTTAATTGTGTCAAAAATTTTCATGATCTAATCCTTTTATCAAACTGTCTACCACTCAAGGAGTCTCATGTGCCTGCACAATTAAAAACCTCATGTTAGCCATACATAATACTGTGTTACATTTGATGCAAATTCTTTTCTACTGAAATAAGCACTGGGCTGACAGCAGGAAGTGGCTGATAAGAAAACAACAAGGCATTGCTGATGGCATTCATGATAACTGAGCACTAGCTCATATGTGTTCTGTCTACAGTACATTACCCAAAGTGCTCCTGTTTTAAATGCAACTCCAGGAGGTGTTCTTTTGCTGTCTCTCTGTCACAAAGGCAGCAAAATTATCCAAGAAAGCTAAATACACAAAGGAAATGATATTTTTCATACCCATCAGTGATGCTGGCACCAGAATAACATACTGAAAGTAGTATCAGTGCTGCTACTTCCTAGATGAGAAAACACCTACAGCTTCATGAGTGTAGCAGAACAGATGAGCTCAATCCTGGTAAGAAATTCAGTAAGCAGGGAAAGATTATGGGTTCAGAACTGCCACACTATTGCTACACTTACAACTCAGCCTAAATGCAAGTATTTAACAGACAGAGGAAAAGGAGCACAAACTCTTGAGTTATAGTGGAACAACAATTTTACAGTGTTGCAAAAAGGTGTGTACTAAATACATTTCCAAATTGCTCCTTCATCATATAGGTATTTCACAAGAAGCAAGGCATCTGAGAAGCAAAGAACACTAAGTTTAAGGATCACAGATTACTAGTGAGAAAGGAATATAAGATGCCTTTGCACATACAACAGCAAAGTACACATCATGCCAGATGAAATATTATACAGCTTGGTGTCATTAAGAGGGAGCAAGATTTCTTCCTCCAAGATGTTCAAACTGCATGACTTTGGTAAGGGCAGCTTGCCCAATGAAATAATTCTGCTACCCCATTTCTTTTCTTCGGCTGTTTTGCATGTGTGTGTATGTGTATGAAGTAGAAGAAACTGAAATTCAAAAGTTCCTATAGTTACCGTATTATTGGGTAAAACTGGAAAAAAAAGTCTTTCAATAGTAAATTTATAGTAAAGCTTCTGCGCTGCAAATGTATTATAAATCAGGTTTGACATGGAAATAATTCCTCGTGGCAAGAACCTTTCCTTCTCATTGATGTGTCTACAGCACGCTAAAAATATCCTGAATCCTGAGTATTCAGTCTATGTAACACTCTTAAGACTGCATTAACTTCATTGCAGTAACTTGTTTTATAGGCTCAGTTCATCATGACCTATAAAATGTTAAGCTGAAGTGCTTTAAATATCTGCTAACACCATGTGCAAGCCTGGGAGTACAAGGCACTGTGCTGTGAAGCGGCAAAGACTGTACTCTTCTGAGAAAGTAGCACGCACTCTTATGTCACTGATATAAACAGGGTAAGCACACTAAATAATGTATGAAACAGGCAGCCAATCTTTATATAAAACAGGAATTCTAGTTGAATTCTTAATTTGATTTTATTTTACCAGTACGACATTAGCTTTTGAGAGTCCTTCTTAAAAAGCATAGAAGTTGACTATCACACTAAATACTAAAGAGCATACACCCAAACTCGTTCAATTCACAGCAATTATCCGAAAGAAAAAAACTAAAGACCTCTCTCATTTGTGGCAGTAGTATTTTTGCTAATTATTGTTCTGCAATATGCAAAATATAAAATGCAGAGGGAAATTATCTCTGTCTTTCAGTAATCATGGCCCATTTATTAAGCAATTAGATTGCAATTTTATTATTAGAAAGACAAGAAATGCTGTAAAATACCGTTATTGCTTGTATCTTTGATCCTTAAACTCTTCCATTTCAGCAACCTCATTAATGTCAAAATGCCATGCATATGGCCACCCCTTTTTAGACTCTATATCCTGGGCACAGACAGAATCTATGGGATTCAATAAAGAAGTTTTTTCTTGTTAAATTCAACTAAAAAGCTTAATTGAGCCACAAAGGTCAGAAGGTTCTTTTTATTGTAAGTAGGAGATTATTCTGCAGCAGAGGGAAATTTACAGAATATGAGATCTGCTCATTTCTATACTACTCTGTAGCTGCTTTTTAATTTTTAAACCCATATTACTCTTCTATTCCTTTCCTCTGAATTAAACATCTTCACCGTAATAATCTTTAAATTCTATTTCCTTTGTGTTACTAATGAAAACTTTTCACTTTCATGGCTACTGCTGGCTTTTAACACAAAAAAGTACTCATAATTTACTTACATATATTTATCTCATATTAATCTGTCCTAATTTACAATCTATACCCTGCTCTGCCCATCTTCATGTACCTTTTCCACGTCAGTTCTGTTTACTAAGTGATATTCAACAGATCTCCTATAGTGCAATGAACCTTAACAGGCAGCTTTTAATTGCCTCGCATAGGAAACCACATCACTATTAATTCCACAGCAACTGTATAAAATAAAACTATTGCTTCTCATACTCTAGAGCAATTAGACCTCTCGGCTATTTGGCTAACTCAGCTTCATGATACCCAGTGCAGTTAATTATATTTTTTGATGTTAATAGTCTCTGTCAGTTTCAAGCATAACTCCTCTTTGATGAATATTTAAATTATATTTGAATAAAAAAATAATCTTGGTTACATTTCATATTCAGCAGTCATCACAGCTTAATAAAGGTCTCCTCAGCAAGGGTTGAGATAAATGGCTATATGAACACATGTATAAAGTCCTAAATCAACTCATCAGATAATGTAGCTGTTTTGGCTAAGTATTTCAGAGGATATATCGGGGTGGGAGGAACTAATATGTTTCAACTATTCTATATTATTATTATTCTATATGAATAATTCTATATATTTATTACTATAATTATTAGTCTATATGAACTTTATTATTCTATATTAACTAAATTAACTATTATTCCATATGAACCAAATTTGGCACAGCAATATATAAGTAAATCAGAATTCTTTAATAATAAAAGTTCTGAGTGCAACTGAACCAGGAACTTCTATTGGCTAGACCAGAAATACGAAAACTATGCAAAATTCATACAAATTTATCCAAGAGGACACAAAATTTAACAGAAAGGCACTGAAGGTTAAGCAATGTTGTCTCAGTCAAGTTCTCAAAACCATTAGCAAACTACCAAGGGAGGTGATTCCGTACCAAAAACACGTAGTACATGATTAACTGTGGGTTAAGCAGTATGCACACCCAGTAGAGCCCATTCTAGCAAGCAGAAAAAACCACAAGAAAATCACAGGCTGCAGCATGTATTTCATATGATGTTCAAATGTACAAGTGGCAGCATACAATACTTAAAATTTTATGCATACATATGTATAGTTAGCTATATTCATTTTCACCCAAGGAAGGACTGATGAGTATGTATATATGACCCTGACAGATAAGATACACCCTGACTTAAGAAGAACTTGATGGTGGTTTTGCCAATAATAAAGGAAGACGAAATTCAAGAAAACTTGAATATAAAGATATGAAAACACTAAATAAAACATCAAGCTACACCCTACTAAAATAATGAATCCAACCTTTTTTGAAGCTAAATTTTAAATGTCATAAGTTGGTATGAACGATCCTTTCGTTGTTTCCTTTGTTGCTTGTCCAATGTCCTGACTACAGCCACGCGCCAGTGTGTTACGTGCTTGCACGTGTGTAATATAATTTCTGCTGCAGAAAATGCAAAATAGAACATGCTGCAAAAAGATGATCAAGTACCACTGAAAGCTATTTTCCTTTACCTGACTGCTCAGAACCTCGTATATAAGGATTTGTATTTAATTTACTAAGTAATGCCACGATGGAACAACCCCATTAATAAAACCCCCTATTTTTAATGAGTAAAACTAGACCTACTACTTTCATATTAAGAAATAACGATAGTGAAAAATGCACAATGCCAGATAAGGTTCTTCTCAGTGACAGGTATTACAGTTTTCTTCTGTAATAACACTAAAGCACTACAGTATGTATCATGAAAATTACAGGCTCTGTGATTATGCCTAGTTCACAAAAATAGGCTACATGTATTTCTGCTTATTTCTATACATTTGAGTCATAACCAAGTCTTGTGACTAACGCTTAGAAAACAAAACAAAATAAAACAAAAATCAGTCTGGCCATGGCTCAGTGTTGTGAAAAGCTTAATTTCAAAATAAGGAGCACTTTAAGCTGCTGCTAGGCTGAAATGCTCATAGGGGTGACTGCCATACTGAGACCTACGTCTGTTTCAGATGAGTGAAGCCTTCTTTTAAAAAGGCTGCTTAAAAACACCCAGGTATCTAATGCTGATAATCTTGTATGTAAATGTTTTGTGAAGCAGTTGTCAGCAGGCTGAAACAGAAAGCGCTGGCATGCCAAAGCAAAAGGACTTGGTAGGCGAGAGCAGCATCAGTACTACAGCAACTCCTTTGTGTGTAAACTCCAAGAACGTACCCAATCCACAACAGCCCGTGCCACCGCATCATCAGCGCTGGGATTACTCTGACACAAACAGGACAGACATGCAAGCTCTCAGTCACCAGAAAGCAGAAAAAAGCAAGGTGTACCGCTTATTTGGAGACACTTTTCAGCACACAGTATCTTTAGCAAAGAGAGGAAACCTTCGGCTGCATAAGGAAAAGCAAGAGAAAAAGCAAGGATAGCAGCAGGGGTCAGCAGAGCCCTTGCCTAAGCCTGGCAGCCCCCCGGTGTGTGCAGTGTGCCATCACCTCAATCACAGGCAGTTCCGAATGGCAGAGGAGAAATCCGGCCCAGGAAAATGGTTTTAAGTTGCACCAGGAAATGCAAATCTGAAGTGTGCCGCACTTTAAACACTGACTCGACCCTGGGCCCTGTCTGAGAGAACTGTTTTTGAAGGAGGCACTGAAATGCTTCTTTGTGGAAGTCTGGCAGAGGCTGGAATTCAGTCCTGCAGTGACCCCACAGCAGGTTCTACATTCTACAAGCAAAGCACCCCGTGCCAAGTTTGCTTTTGGCTACACCTTTTCACTCCAATGAGTGAGATTAATCGGTCATAGGAGATTTTACCCACTGTCCAGCCAAGTCTGGAATCCAGTGGAAGATTTTCTTTATGTTATGGAACAGACCAAACTTGTTTTCACTTGAAAGGACACTAATACAGTGTGACAGTGCTTCCTCTGCAGACCTGACAATCAGAACAGGAAAGAGGGCTTGAGATGGGTCTTCTTCAGAACAGAACTCATTTTGTTTTCTTTCAAAAACGTCTTACTTATTTAGGGACAGGATTTTTCAAAATTACATACTTCTTCAACATGTGAATACCTGAAAAACTATGAACGTCTCTATTCTCCCAATCTCCCATGGGAAGGATTAAGTCCTGGGAGAAGGAATGGATATGCTGCTTCCTTCAGCTTTCCCCTGCTCACTCTGTGGGGCAGAAGGCACGTTGCTTACATTCTGAGGACCCTTCATTTAAGTGCAGCTGTCTTGCAGCGAGATGATGGACGTAACAGGTTAAGAGCATTGCCATGTGAGAAAAGTGCATGGTAACAAAACCCAAGTGTGAACCCTTCACTGGTGTCATGACGGACACGGTAATTGAAGGTACATGTGTTGCATGTGCTATAGATAGGACAGGATACGTGCAGAAGATAAAAACAAACACTGCTGAAGAGGATTTATTCCTATTTTAATCCCTTTACTTTTCTGCAGCAATATATTAAAAGGGAAGGCCATTTTTAAAAATTACAGTTCTCTAAGTACATCTATTATACCTAATGTATTTTTATATTCATGCTTACCTACTAAAATGAGGTTTGCTTTGTTTGCGCATATTTAAAAAACAAAATGATACTGATTAAATATGTTTATTAAAGATCTCAACTTCACATAAAGCTACAATTATAGTATAAATTGTAGATGAAAACAGAATTTGAAGGCCATTTCAGTGCAGAATTGATGTAACTCCCTTTCTGTTGAGGATCAAAAATAAACTGAGTACACCAGCTGTGAGATTACTTTTGTAATGTGGATGTTTGCATGGTCTGGAAAGTCAGTAGTTTTAAACATCTTGAATTTTCCTCTTTTCAATGTTTACAACTATAACACAAATTAGACATTATTACTTAAAAATTTAAGATATTTTAGCATTTATTAGGAGGGAAATTATGTTTCTTTCTGAAGTTAACATCAATTTGGCTGTCAAGAGTAAATGCTCGAATTCTGCATCTAACTAAATGATTCCATAGATTCAGAGTGAATAGGCTGTATTTTCTTTAAATACAAAACATTAATTTTCTAACAGCCCCAACAATAGCTCTAACTGCAAATTTTTAAAAAACACCCCGGTGTACAGATTGCAATGGAGCTGATACTTTTTAAATACAGGACTTATCAAGAATTAAGATTATATTATTCAAAACTATTATCTGCCACACCATCCAAGCATTTCTTTAAATACACAGGCAAAAAAAAATAAAATCTAATTGCACTGTACTGGAATCACAAAGAGAGTTATAATGCCCAATCTTTAAAACAAACGTGAACTTCTCCTAAACAAAAAATTTAGGATGAGATAAAATGATTCCTACTAAAACCCCTATGTGTAATTCACCCAGGCAGTCTGAATATAACTCATGTGATCCACCTGCAATCTGTTTACAACAGAGGTGGATCTAAGACTAGGTCATAAGTAAATTTTATCATGTTGATTTTCAAATCTCTGCTGTGCCTATAAAGAGCAGTAGTAGTCAGCCTGATCAACTTCAAAGCCTCATGACAGTTTCTGCTATAGCCACACAAATGCAGTTTATGAGCAAGGAACTAGAGCAATTTCCTCAGGCTGCTTTACATCTTCTGCTTCCCTGTTCATTTAATTTCTTTTTAAATGAAAAGGAAACAGAGGATATTTGTCCCTGTTAAAGGACAGCAGAGCACCAAGGAGTCTGACTATTTTAAGATCTGTCTGAAACGTGACTCCTCTGCCACTCATTTATGCTACTTGCTCACCAAATATTCTAGAAATAAGCTTATTTCTATACTGAACTTCAGCACGTGGTAGGATCTCTCAAACTTGACGGTATGCAAACGCTGGGGTTAATTATCAGAGAAGTGTGAAAGAGAAGAGGGATTTTCTAAAGGTCTAGTCTCTTCCTTCAAAGCTTTAATTTTAACCATGCCAGCCTGAAGTTTACACGGAATCTAAATACATCTGAAAGACTTCATTCTGGAATAATTGGGATGTAATTTCAATCAGGGACTAAAAATTTAATAACTACTTTACAAAGGTAAAAGCAATGCAATGAAGTCATTAGTGTTCTAGTCAGGCTTCCTAGGAAAGCATTAAGTTAAAAATCTTTTGAGAACTGCTGAAAAGAAAGAAAAGGGTGAGGGAGAAAAGATTAAGTAGCAGCTCATGGTGAGAAAGAGGAGCTGATGCATCAGTGGACACTGGCACAGTCTGTGTGCTAGTATCTCAAATTCTCTGGAAGGGGAGCAGGGCACGTGATTGCATGGCTTTGTGTTAAAGTGGAAACCTCATCTTATTTTTCCATCTTCAGATTTCACAGTATTGATCTCATTAAGCTAGTGTTTTCACCTTGTAATTGCAGTAAATGCAGTTGCTCTGCAAAAGCTCTGGAGTACTGTTGCAAATGAATGATGAGTATTTAATAATTGCCATGGAACTACATTTAACTGTACATTTAAACTGAATTGAGTGGTCAAATGCAGTGGCAACACTGCTGACTGAAGTGATAAAAACATGCCATTAATCCTTACAAAGAAACATTGTAAGATTTTAACCAGCAATATAGAACCTATTGCTGCTTATTTCTAATAAAGGTAGGGAAGAAAAGCTTTCCTTGTCATCAAATGTTCCAACCTTTTTCTTCTATCAGTTAAAAAAAAAAGAAAACCAATCAATCCGATAGTCCTTCAGGTGAGATTTTTCTATGCAATTGCTGCCATCAAAATACAGCTGATGTGTTACTTTTATGTATCAGATCAAGGACATGTGCTGAGTACCAAACAACAGTTTGCCTTAGACAACAAAATTTTATGATCACTAATGCAGTTATAAATAAATGAGATACAAGAACTTTTAATATTTCATAAGAAATTTGCAACATTCTTCTATGCTTGCAATATAGCACAAATTGAGCAATTTTGG
The DNA here is from genome assembly GCF_000695815.1 of Acanthisitta chloris. Lineage (NCBI taxonomy): Eukaryota > Metazoa > Chordata > Aves > Passeriformes > Acanthisittidae > Acanthisitta > Acanthisitta chloris. The sequence goes on along the minus strand of NW_008653481.1, from coordinate 87,360 downwards.
AAAAGATTAAGCAAGGCAAGGGACATCTTTTCTACTTAATGACAGAATCCAAGACAGGAAACTATGAAAGCAAACTTCCAAATTGCTAGAAATGCCAGACAAAAATAGAAAGCAAAGTGTCACATGATCTTTGCCATTTGTACAGACAAAGAAAAAAAAGGAACAAAAATTAAAAACTCTCTGAGCACAGATAATCTGAACCAATGTCCAACGTGTGATCACAACTTCATTTTAATACTGAATAAAGAATAAGAGTGGATGACAGGGTAAATTCTAAAATACTCCCTGCTATCATAAGCTAACAGTTGATTGATTGAAAGGGGAGGACTGAAATTTCAGCTTTCCAGTATCAGTCTGATGTCACTTTAAGCAAGATTGTGCCTCTGTATTTGTCTCTGACTACCTTAATCTGTGTATTTGCAGTGAACATAAGGAAGACTTTGATCAAAACACAACATGCATTTTACACAACAAGGAAGTCTACAGAGAGGCACTACATTTACAAAAGCAATTGAAGGTGGTTTCAAAGGGAGTTGACAGATTAGAGGATGATGACACTGCTGCTGCAGTCTCAATGGAAATCTGGCTTGATCTAATTAACAACTATGAACTAGAACCACAAAAAGATAATTCAAACATGATTTAAAGAAGTTATATTACCTTTTTACTAGTGTAGCAATGGAGCCTTTCCCTTACTGATCACAGAACAAGTCACAAGTTCAACACACAAGAAGAATAAAAGGCCTGATATACTTAATTTACTTCCAGCATTTGAAATTGAAGCATGAGATCGAGCCCAAATATTTGACTACAGAAGTAGGAAACATCCACATATTCAAATAAAAATGATAATAAATTGTCAGTCTCACTCATGACAACTTGAGCAAACTGGTAAATTAAAATGGTACATTAATTTTAAGAGGTGACTATATGTTAATGAGCATTATGATGTTCAAACAGAACAGAAGAAAAGGAGCACAGCACACAGGACAACTTGCATGTTTCATTTGACACATCTGTGTACACGCACCAGAAAGCTCCTAGGTTAATCCCATCCCCTTTTTGCTCAGATTCCTCACCCTAGGTAAAGTGCACTGGGAGGAAAACTCCCCACCAATCATGAATTTATTCAGGCTTGTAGTTCACGCCAGTAGCAATGCCAGTGACTGATTTGTGCTGACATTTCCACAACTGTCAGGACTAGGTGACTGTAGCCCATACACGGCCTTTAGCACAGGACTTTCTGTGAATCTTAGCTCTGATGCACCTTTTGGACTAAAAATACTTTTATAGGCACTTGGGAACATGATTTAGAGCTGGTCTTGGCAGTGCTATGCTAATGGTTGGATTCAATGATCTTAAAAGCCTTTTCCAACCTAAACGATTCTTTTCTCTCAATGACAACCAGTGTCACAAAGACAGAATGTAACTTGTGCTTATATGCATATATACTTCTGTACACACATGTATAATGACATACAATCATCCTGGCATGTAATCATACTGACATTTTCCACTGGATGCATTTTACAGGTGGGAACTACAGCACTGATTTACTGCATTTACTGAAAAATGCAGCAGCCATTTGGAAACATTCTGAGGGCTGTTTGATCACCTGAAAGACAAGGAGATTGGGAATCTCCCAATAACTGAATTGTTTCATTCTCCTTGCAGTTATCTTCTTGCTTTTTAACCTTCGCTCCTGGGATTTTTTACAAAAAAACTCTTAATTGCAATTGGCAGTTTTTATTTCCTTTTAGTATCATTAGACATAAATAACACTACCAGAACAGCAAAGCAGCAACTACAACTCAACATTTCCTACAGTATATATCTATCTCTCTGTATTAATTTAGGCATTTTCCTCTTTAGTCCACAACGTGAGATATATATAGAATTTTTTTTTACCTTTGTGTCATAATTTTGTAGGCATCTGGAAGGAAACATTCTGTGTTCTCCATCTGGAAAGGGTCAGCATCACAAATCTTATCATCTGTGCGTCCATAGTTAGCACTTTCTATCATAATGACATCACTTCCTGGACACCGGAGGTCAATGGAGTAGCCTTCGCAGGAGAGCTCCCTCCTAACCAAACCAAACGGTAGCGCTGCTCGGCTGAAACCTTCAAAAAAAAGGAAAAAATGGGATTGAGCCTAAAGGATATATTGCATTGGACTATTCTTTTTCTGCCACATAAACACTTGGTATACCTTTACACAGTTTGACTTGGTACTATGTTAAATGAAGCATCTTTCATGGAACTGTCACATCCCTATACCACTACTGCTGTGCCCTTAATCTGGGAAAGGAGGAAATTCCTTGTCTCTGCTTCTAATCCTGGGCAGGGCAGACAGTGGTGCCTGTCTGCATGGCTACATCGCACGTTCCAGTTCCCATCTCTTTTCTCTCTGCTTCTGTCTCCACTCTTTGGGCACAGTCAGACAGGCTGTGTCTGAAAGCAACAAGCAGCAGGGCAGGCAGGATTTGCAGAAGTGATTTCAAAAAACAAAAGAAAACAACCACAAAAAATCCCAGAGCCATAGTTCCAACTTCAATAGTCTTTCTTCGTTTGTATCACCCTTTCCCCAGGAAAAGTTGGTTACTTCTGTGTCCCCAGGATGGACATGATCCAATATGCATGCCAATGCTTTTACTTAGTTGAACTTCAGTGCTCCTTACTGTGTCTTTTACATAAATTAAACTACATATAGGTGAGATTTTGAACAAATATAGAAATGATCATTACCACAAACTGCAGATGCGTACTGTATAAAATCTCCCAAAGACCTCCCAAAAATGATACGTGTGTTTTTCTGCATCAGAGAATTCCTAAAATACGTAACTTCTCCAATGAAGCAGTATGAAATACTTCAGAAACAAAACAGGGTTGAGCTATTCAACCAGATGTTTAGTCTTACAGGTATTTCTTTACACAGAAAAATGTTACATCAGAAGAAAACCTGTACACTATGCTTTTTTGTACACAGCTACTGATGGATTATTATGAAACAGAGCATTCCTGTTCTTACAGAACGTGTGCATTACTGCCTTTTACAACACAAGCTGGGTAACATGGGAGTGTTAAAAACCTGTGTCTTTAAAATAGTAAATCCTTCCTAAATTTTCAGCAGAATTACAGATATTTCCTATTTTTTAAAAATGTCTTCATAATACAGTAGCACAAGGCCATTAATATTTCAGTGCAGGCTGCTGCAGACAAGTTGTGACACCAAAGAGAAATATGTTGTAAGTATGGAAAGCTGGAGCTCTACGGTGTTTTGAAGGCAAAGAAAATAAACTTTTTTTAAAAAGTAAGACTCGCTAGAAGAGGCAAGGAAGCAAAGATCTAAGAAGATCAAGAACAACTGGAGAGAACCCCTTGATAGTAAATTTTAACACGAACCAGAGGCTGTCACTTTTTCTATTGAATTAATGATCTGTGGATTAAAACTCCTACTGTATGAAGACTATTTGTTACGACTTCAAAAAAGTGGTTTTTATAATGATCATGCAAGTATCAGGATGTGGCTCCCTGGCAGCCAGAGCACATCTTCCCACCCACCCCTCCTCTACCTGCATGCCCCTGTCCTCCCCTCACACCAGCACCAGCTTTTGTACAACTTGTGTAGCGAACTGATGCAAGGGGCTGGTCTGACCCTGACTTCCCTCTACTGCAGAAGAACCGATGTGGTCCCAGAGGACCAGCTCTTTGGCTGGGTACAAATTCACCCTGGCACAAAGGGACACAGAAGGCTGGAGCACACTGATTGGGTCAGCCTTTAATTTTTGTGGAACCATATCCTCCACGAAACCAGTACCTTTGCTCTGCCAGTATGTTTCAGTATTTGCTAATAAGGGAAGAAGCCATACTGCTGTAGAAAGCACCAAGTTCCATCTCAAATTTGCTCCTGGCCATCAGTTTAGCTGCACATACCATGAGCAATAACAAACAGTATTATCAGAGGCTTTCTGACGTGTCATGAGCTGAAAGCTGGAAGGAGCTAAAACACGAATCCATCACATTACACCCTACATGTTCCTCCCATGCAGCAAATTAATACAACGAAGACAGAAGCCGCTCACGGCTCAGTGAGGGTGTGAAACGGGCACAGAGAGGGGTATGTGCAGAACCCCCACCACACATGCATACAGCAGCTCCCTTGATTAATTACCATCATGACAGCCACGGTGGGACCAGATATAATGCTGCTAGTCACTGCCACTCCTGAATTCTACCACTCCTGTCAAATCTAATGCCATCCATAGAAAGCTCATCCCTTCAGCTGGCAGCAGCGGCGCGCGTACCTCCTGCACTCAGCAGGGTGTTCTCTGCGTGCGGTACCACCACAGCCTGGCCCGGGGAATCCGCCCTCCCAGACGTTTGGGTTTCGATCAGCAAGGAGAGGAACAGCACCTACAGCTGTCCAAAGAGGTGCTGGCAGCAGGGCAGGGATGGGGTGCACAGGGCACAGCCACTGAGGGGTCGGTAGCTCCACATGCAGCGTGTGTGCAGCAGCAGCACAAGGATCACTATGGGGTCAGGGCTGACAAACCCACATCGAGCGCCCTGTGAGATCTGCAGCGTAGTCTCCACTTCTGCTAAGAAATACCCTGAATTCAAACACAAGACCTCTGCTGTTTGCTACAGAGAGATCAGCTGCCTGCAAATCTTATTTCATCATCTATGGCAACTGCTATAAGGACTATGAATGTGTTTCATCCTGCAATTTTTCCGCCTGCAGGCATCCACGAGAAGTTCTGTATCAGGACAAACATTAAAAATACTAGAGTGAGGTTAGATCACTTCACAGGCAACAGAGGACACACCTGAAATTGCAATGTAGGTGTTACATTGCAAAAGCATCAAGCAATAAAGCAAAACAATGCAGCGTGTGTTAGGTAGGAATGCTGATCTAAGGAATCTCTGTGGTGCAGAAAGAATTTTAACTAAGTAAAACATATAAATTTGAAGTCCACTAGCAGAGCTGCTGTGATCTTTATGCTGAAGCTTTATTTGTAATTTTTTCTATCACCAAAGAAGAAATAAGCGTATCAACAAGCGAAGTGTAATTCAATCCATCTTGCAATCCTGACAATCGAAGAAAGAACTTGTGGGAGGCCCTGTGAGCGAAAAATCAATATTGCAGCTTTGTGCCGTGCAAATGTGAATACTGCCAAATAGCAGTGCTTAGGGTAAAATGAACTGTTTTGCTCCATTTTCTCCTCTCTGAACAAATGATTTTGAAACGACAGCTTTTTTTGGAGCTATAAAACGTCAAGCAATAACTCCCTGCGCTTTAGGCAAGTGATTGGAATAAATACCTCTTGGCAACAGGTGCAATGACTTAGGACTGAAATTCATTTACATTCAGGAGATAATTCCCGATAAACAGATGCACTGCCACAGGATGGAAGTCTGAACAACCGGCATCTGAATGCTTCAGCATCATTCCAGAGCTTTTTAGACGTAAGTACGTGGCTCTGTCAATAATTACTGTTGTCGCCAGTAACTTTGTACCTCCAGTGCAATTCCGCATGAGTATTCTCAATACTGCATTTTCTAAACCACCCGTATTCAACCTGCTCTTTGCCTTACTGTACCTTGCACAAACCTATTTTGTTTGGCTGCCCTCCCACAGCTGAAATCAACATTCCTCTTCTTCCTGCTAAGTGCTTCAAGGCAAACTGTGCCGGGATAACACCACTCCTGCTGTCTGCTGCCCAGAAACCCAAAATACTCCCCAGTTGCAAAGACCTTTCTGGTGCCTGGGCTGGGACTTCCAGCACAGCCTAAACTTAAACTCAAGAAAGTGCCTACAACCAGACGTAACATATGCTGTCTCTGATTCACTCATGTTTGTGTATATTAACCAGTGATGCGTGTGATTTTATTTTATTTTCAAAAATGCAAGAAGATTAATACCTAATGAGAAAAAGAGCATGGTTTCTCCCTTGCTAACCATTTTGATTATAGAAATGCTTCCTGGCAAATGTATGCTTCCTGCATGTTTTAGCTGCTCACAAATTAGTTCTGTGCAGGCTCTTTATTGAAAGAAGAAAATAAACTGCTTTTGCGAAATCGCGTTTCTAAGAAGAAAAGGTAGAGGGGATTTTTAGTGGTAGTACATATTCTTTAGTGCTTTATTGATCAATCCATGCAGAAAAACAAACTGAAATGAAACACCACAAACAAGAATCTTTATGAAATGAAAAATGCAAGTCCGAGGAAAGAAATGTAATTCAGAATCATGTTTCATAAATATGGTCAATTAGAATTTGGCTAAAAAATTTTAATTTAAGTTTTCAATGCCTGATTTACCATTCTGCTGTCTTGGTATCTTCAGAGAAACGATTTGTCTTTACAAAGATAACCTGAATTTGTCAAAGTGCAAAGAAAAGTTAATAATTCACAGCATCCTGCCCACTAGCATACCATCTTTTTGAGCTGTCAATAATAAGAGAGTGTGCTAAGTTTGGTAGATAAAAGCAGAAAGGCACCACCACATTTGAATGTTCACCCCATACAGAGGAAAAACAGTGGAATGTAAACAGGCTAACATCAGTACTCGACATCAGAAGCAAGGAACCTTTGATTAAAACTTAAAGCACAGAGAAAGTCAACATGGAAATAAAAAATTATTTCAAAGAATGCAGATACTGGAAGAACTAAGAATCCAAAACTAATCTTTGCAAAAATAAATATATATGTCTCTGCAAGCACGGAAATATTGCTTCTTGTGTTATTTGGCTGTAACAGAAAGGTCTTTTGAAAAGAGCACATCTTTTCAAACAGAATGTTTACAGTTGTCTCTTTCACAATCTCCTTTATTTTACCATATCATGCAACATGATGATTCAAGTTCTACACAAGACGAAGTGATGTGTCCTGGGCAGCATTTCAGTAATATATGTTTAACAAATGCAAAGCCCGACAAAAACTGTGCTGAGAATCCTCTCCCTCTCCAGTGAAGTGCATACAGGCACACACGGGAGGGTGCACGGAGACAGCTGAACATACTTCACCATCTGAAAATCAGGCAAATGCTCAACATGGGCTCTGCAAAGCTTTTATAATTCCACAGACAAGCCTCAGCATCCTGCAGTTTCTAAAGAATCCCACAAACTCCGTCAAGGGAGACTTTTCTCCCTGTCTCTCAGCACTGTATATATTTCACACAGACAAGCATGCTATTTTGTTAAACAGCTTTTAAATTATCCAATCCTGGTCAACAGATCACTACCGACTACTACAAAGACAGAGGCAATTTAAATGACAACTCTGCTTTTTCATTCTATCTTTGAAAGAAAAAAGTCATTCTGGCAAGCATGTCTATTAAAAGATTACATTGGCACAGTAAGAGCTTCTGACACTGTGCAGAGGTCTGGAGTTCACAGCTCTCGGCTCCTCTTTCAGGGAAGCCCAGCAGCCGCACAGCTCGCGCCGCAGCCCGGCACACAACACCCCACTGTTCAGTCGGGGTCAAATTAGGCAGGAAGCAATCATTTCGAAAATATTCTCCTACAGCTGTATTCTCTGCCATTTTATGTATATATATTCATTCTTGTCAACTCAGATGCTGGAAGGAGGGGACACAGAGAGAAAAGGGATTAGTTAGCGAAGGAAATGTATTTTCTGGTAAGAGTCGTCTTCCTCATTTTTTACCCTCATTCATAAAAATGGGATTAACTCAAAACAAGGTACATGAAAGTGTCTCATTATCTGAACTTTAACAAAGAGGCCCAGACTCCTAAGGAACAGACTTGAATATTTAAATTATACTGAAGCAAGGCAACTTCTTCATTGAATAAATGAGCTGTGAAGGGTGATTTTTAAGACTGGTTTCTAGAATTCTGTTTCTCAGATGTTTCACAGTTTAATTACGTGACTGAAATCTGGAAAATCTGTCTCTTATAAACTAGAAATAAGAGCTGCTATCAATAAAAGCTTTTAGAAAACTAAGTAACTAATGATGGCTTCTTATAAATATCTTTAAAATTTTATTTAGTCATGACAGTCTTCTAAAAAATAAAATTTTAAAAATCTTTGTCAAATCATAGGGTTTTTCAAGGTTCAGCGTAAGCAGAAGAATTACAACTCTATGCAATTTTCTGTAATTATATACTTAATATTCAGTATACATAAAGTACATACGTCTGCTTAATGAAATTCAGGAGAGAAGCCAGAGTTACACCCTCTGACTCACACCAGGATGGGTCCTGCCTTCCAGGTTCACTGAAACTTATTACAATTTTCCTTCTGTGTTTTCCAGTCTCCATGCAATTCTCAAAAATAACCCTGTGAGTCTCTCTTCAGCAAAAAAAAAGAGTCAGGGCTTACCTACTTTCTGCACCTTGTTGAATGATTCAGCAAAACCTAAAGTGAGCAGCATCATCTCAGCCTTTTAATCTAACAGCGTCGATCCTTCCTGTGTAAGGCTGGCAAGGATCTCATTTAAAGTTTCCTAAACAGCTCTCACCCCTCATTCAGAAGGGCAAGGATGTGTCTCTCTAAGGCAGCAGCATTAAGGGGTTTTTTTTGGATTGTGTTTTGTTGGGGTTTGGAGCAGGGAGGATATTGGGGATGCACTTTAATAGCAGGAGAGAAAAATGACTGCTACACTGACAGACCTGTAGACCACAGCCCTTCAATCACCTGGAACAAGAACAGCCCAGACAGCAGCCATGCACACAACCCCACATTAGTCCATTATGTCTCAACCCTATTTTGAAGGAATTGCCACTACGGGAAAAGAGATACTTTGGTCTTCATGCCCATTTAATCCTTCACCTGCCTGCTGAGGCTGCCATTAGAGTGCTAATTAATGCTAAACTGTGAAAATGGGCTTCTGCACTTTGAATCCAGCCACACTGAAACTGGATAGAAACCACTAATTCCTTTAATGAAAGTCACCAAACCAGAGCCTGGTTCCTGGCAGCACTTTAGCAATGCCTACATATGGCAGATGGAAACCATGTGATCTAAACATGAAAGTCTAAATATCTAATATAAAAATATATGTTCTTCAGTTCTCACTTAGAACCACATTTTATTCTCATATGCATGCACCTTTCCCATCCCTTGCAGTGGGAGCTGCATGCATGAGAGCAAAACTTTGCCCTCTTGATCTAAAATTATCCCAGTTTAAAACACTATTCATCTGTCAATGATATTTCTTTTCTTTTGCCAGCCAGATGTCTGTTTTCAGGCTGCAAGAATCTCCTTCCTTTTTTCCTTCACATCATACACACTTGATCCTCTGCCAGCTCACAAAAAGCACTCTATCCTTTTCTTTCTTGCCATTAAATACATTGCATCTTCAAAATTTCTCAAGGCAAATAACTCCCATGGTCTTTGTAACTCCCCCTCCTGGAGGTTATCTCCAGTTTACCAACTGTGAACTCTCTGAGCACACCACCTGTCAGGAAGGAGAAGCTTCTGAATCAGAAACAGCCTCTGAAACAAGGAGGTACGACACACAAAGGCTGATATGTTCAGAAATGTTGTGTCAACAGGATATCCCATTGAATTATTTCCTCTGCACAGGATACTGGTAGCAGAATAAAAATAAATATTCTTTTCTTTTCCATAAAAATATATTCTGACAACAATTTATATTTCCAGTTATCTCAATCATTTTTGATTGAAAACCATGTGTTGAGGAGGGGCAGAGGAAGAAAGGGGAATTTCCACCAGCAGTATTCAGAGTGAACAGCTGACAAAAAAATATGCTTTTATTCTCATCTTTAAGAAACCCAAAGCCTTGTCACCTCAGAAGCTGATAGAAGCCATGCAGAAATGTATCATTTCCTTGGGAATATGTGCATTGGTGAAAGTCAGATCATCCAAGCAGGTGACACGTTTGGTGTCAATAATAACCCTTTGTGTGCTGTGTACACCACCTTCTTAAACAGGCTATGCCCTAACATATGTAAGGGAGTAAAACATTTCATTTCAATAAAATACCCGATAAATCTGGCTCATTTTAAAGAAAATGTTATTCTACAAGTGCCATAGTTAAAAATACCAAATACAACCCTGCTGCTAGCTAAATAGTTATCACGGATTTAATTATTGCACGACTGCTACGCCATGGCAATATTTGAGATCACAGTTGTAAAATTACAAAGGGGGCATTTTCTTGTTTACAAACAGAATTACATATACATTAGAAATGGAGTCAGAAACAATGTAAGAGTTCATATACTCTCTTTTGTTTCAATGAAGTGATGGGGTGGAGTCAATTGTCACAGTGTAATTTACAGTGAAAAATTATGTGGTTAATTTTAATGACAGCAAGCTGCTTAAAGAGTGCTTATGAGTAGGTAAATAGTGCAGCAACCCCCCCCTGTCATTCAGTATAGCTTCGGAAACATTTCACAGGACTCGGGAGCAGAAAGCACCACCCTTTGAAACATAAAGGCCCACAATCCTGCAGCTGAAACTGCTAAACCAAAATACAGTCATACCTTTTGAAAACAAGAAGAGCCATGTGATGGATGTGCTCTAAGGTAAATGTGCCGTCACTTTAAATGTTCCCACAAATAGATATGAGACAAGAGTAGCAAGCAATCTTGGAAAATGCCTGTCAGAGTGAAAGGCTTTCTTCCTGACCTTACCTTCTATGAAATATTTGTGGATTTCTGAAAGACTATTATTGAGACGAAGAGGGATAGACCACACATAGTTTTTACAACATACTTAAGGTTCTGGCACATTCTGGGAATCATGGAATAATTCTACACTGATACTTGAGAGCATCCTCTGAATAATAAATTGCATGAAAAAAGGAAAACTATTTTATTTTTTATAAATAACTGGGTAATAAAAATCTCCTAAGGAATATACACAGATCTGATATGCTCCCTGGGCAGCAGGGAGTAAGAATGGCCACCCAGGTACCATTTCCAGAGTAAATAAAGGAAGTATACACCTTTGCTACCCTGACAAACTGCTGTTAAGCACCTATAAAGAAACATGCCTCTTTGCAAAAATGAAAGACAAGGGAGATGAAGGCACAGAATAACTAAGTTCCACCTGGACTAAAACTCAGGATTTCTGAGTTTGGTTTTCAATCCTGGATTTGTGTGTCTCCCTCATCAACTGTCACAATGCATATGGCAAGAAGGCTCTCAGCTTTTAGAGAACCAGGTAATGAATGCTCAAATAAAAAAAAATGAAAAATCAGGATCCCTGAAATCTCTGAGTATTAACAGAGAAAGCAAACAATTCTCCATAATTATGTAATAACAGTTCCATATTTAATACTATTTACATTAGAAAGTAACAAAAGGGATGAACAGACTCTGTAACACAGCAGAGAAAGGAAAATTTTGCATTGGCTGATTACTTCAATTTAGAAGCACATATCAAACTGCTGAAAGACTGTTCTTCCCAAGCTGTTCATTGATCTTGATACAACCCATAATAAAGACAAGGGCTCTACACCAAACCAGGGAAAAAATCATTGTCAGATGCTCAAGTATGAACTCAATAACCAGCAAGACAGAAGTCCTGCACTATTACTACAGATGTGGAATGTAATTAATGTATTTTGCATGGTGCTTCACCATCCCAAGTCACAGTTTTCTTTGAGAAAAATCTTTCCCAATGTATATAAAGCAAGTATTTCAGGGCGAGACAGCTGTGGGGTATAAAGGATCTGATTGCTCCACTTTTTTTCCACACCACCTAAACCGACATTTTCCTACCGAAAGCACCGTGTTCTCCTGATGCATTATTTAGGTGTACAAACAGTTGGACAGCTTCAGCAAGTCAGAGGGGACGGCTCCTGAGCTCACCTCCCGAGGCAGCCAAGCCTGCTTGCCCATCCACAGCAGCCTCTGCTCACACCCACCGGGTCCCCCTGCTTGTCGATCCATTTACATTGTTGTTTCTTCTACAGCACTGAGTTTTCTTAATCAAGATAATTTCCAGAGTGAGCTCAGAGCATGATCAAAGCAGACGTTATGGCAGCATAATTGAGGAGGGAGTTGCTAATCTGCTGGGGATGCCAAGGAGGAAAGGAGAAGGTTAGGGGTGTCCAAAGGAGGCAGGAATGAGCAGGTGTTAGGGTAACTATTTAAATTAAGCAACCTGACATAATCATTTATAACCACAGGCTTTAGACTCCCTGGAAGGCACTAAAACTGGATATTCTATCTATGGTACTCAGTAAGCAAACTGCATTTCTTTTGGTCCGAACAGTGATTTTACTGAGTCTGCAGTACCGCAAAGTGAGCTGTATTTAATGAAACAACTCTCTGCAACTCATCCAATACTGTGGTGCTACTGCAATGCCTTTTCCATCCTTGCCACTGATGAACTTGAAAACCAGATCCTTACTGGGCTTCAGCAACATATGGCCCATGTAATCTTTAGTCTGAGCTCCAAAACCAAAAAGAACCCTATTTTTCACAATGGTTTTCACACACACAAGCCTCTAGAAGATTACAAGGGTACTTTATGAATCAAAAGCAAAATACCTAAATAGTATTACCTCCCACTGAATTGCTGTCATCTCTGAAGGATGTGTTGAGATTCAACATTATACAACTCTTCATAGTAGCAATGTTGTAATATTTTATCTACTTGAAAATACTAGGGAATTTTAGGTAAGCAGAATCTTAATTACCTCAATTAAGTTCTCATCCTGCATCACTAATATCACACTGCATCACTAATATCATTGGGAGCTTCGTCATTAACCTCAGTAAGCGCAAGATAGATTCCTTAGAATTTAACCTGGACACTCAATATTCTTGTTCTAATGAAAAATGCATTAATGAGCTTCATTAGACTACTCCATTTTAAAGAAGCATCTGCAGCAGCCAACTTCCCCCAACAGCCTAATGGGGCACTGGTGCATGAGTGAGCCAGGACTTGAGACAAGAGTGCTTAGGTCACTGTAAGCCTTTTTATTGACTCAATGAGCTTCACGTTCAGCCCACCATGGGAAGAGCAACACCTGTTGACTCACTTCAGCAGCTCCCTGAGGTGAAGATGACAAAACGTGTGCTCACTTTTGAAATTAAAACCGGGGTGGTACAGCTGAAAGACTACCTGAAGTGAAATAAACACAATTAAAACAAGAATTCCTCCCTGTAATTAAAAAATGACCCAAATTTTCTGTATAGTTTGCATGAAAGATCCTCAACCCATTTCAAACACTACCTTTTTTCCACTCATCTACCGGGACACATTATGGGAAAACCAGTGATCTTCTGTGACCTTCATTTTATTTTATTAAATGCAGCAGACTCCTCGTGCTGAATACGAAATAAAAAATATGCAACCCAGGAAAGTACTTTAAGAAAATATGCCCTTTGGAAGACTCAGTTTCAGTCCTGATATATAATGATACAAGTTTGCCAATGACATTTGAATAAAAATCTCTATTATATATATTATTGTGTTCAAAATTTGATTCTGAATTACTAAATTTAGGACAGATGCTGTAGATCACAATCCACTCAATGCTTTATAAACGTGGGAAATGCATATTTGAAATACACGTGCAGTTAGAATAGACTAGCTGTACTCCCCATCTCTAGCCACATTTTAGAAGGCATTTTCCATTTCAAATAGCTGTCCAACTGGTAGCAGCAAAACCCTCATAAGTATCAAAATACACTCTTTGTTTACACAACAGTGGCTGATGTATTGCTAATAAAGCCTTCGAGAAGAAAATAATGTGAGTTGCCCGAGCAAGGGAAACTGGCACTGCAGACACTATTTTATCTTTCCCATAGCTCTGAAGACAATTGAGAAGTATCACTTGTTGCAGTCCCTTGACTCTGAAAAACGCGGGAGGGGAGAGGGAAGGTTGGGAGGTCTATTATCCCTGCTAGTAAGTGCAGATTAACAAGTCACCACCCAACACAATATCCACTGAATTTCAGTTATCTGCTGTCTACGCAACCTGCCTCTAATTCCAAATGATAAACGCTGAGCCGACTCTGTAGCTGGTTCAGAGCCACATCAATATGGGATTGGTGTTGCTGGTCATAGCAATAATGTGGAGGTATTCAGATTTGGAAGGGAGGGGACTTATGGAAATCCCTTTCCCTAATTAAATCAGAGAATGAGAGTTTGAAGTGGTAAATAATAAATCACAAAGAATCCTCAATCTGGTTGTCAAGGAAACCAGTATGCCTCTGCCATAATTGCTGTGAGCCCAATCTTGCCCTTTTTGACATCAAGCCTTATCATGCATTCTGGTCAGAGACTGAGAAAGTGGCTTTTCTATTCCTCTCAGGCAGGGAGCTCGGGCTCGCCTGAGCGGGGCCATGCATGGCAGCACTCGGCGCCATCCGTCCCCTGCCTGCAGACTGTGATGGACCACTGAGCTCCTGAACACTGCCTTCCACTCCACACTTGGAAATGGGATGGCCAGTGCACTGTGGCATCGGAATGCTGCATTAGCTGTGTTTACTAGAAAGGCATTCCCAATTTACTGGTGCTAACATCTTGAGCCTGGTCATCCCAGCCCATCACAAGTCCCAGATATTTCTAGATCCCCTGTGCTCCCACTCCCTGAGAATGCCCTCCCGGAAGCAGGAATCAGCCACTCATGTCACTCATGGACATATAAGATGCCTATGAAAGAGATGAATGCGGAAAGGGAAGTACAAGACAAAATAAAAGCTTTCCAATGCACAACAAAACAGATCAAAAATTGACTCCATGCCAAGTCATTCAGATAGCTCAATGCATCATTGTCTTTTTCCTCTGTGATGATAATTACCTTTTATAAACACATCCAAACTTGTTTTTTCCTTCTGTTTCTGGTGTAATCACACATCGCTGCTGGACACACACCAAACTTTGAGCATAAGCAATTCTTAGTACTTCAACACCAGGAAGGCCAAAAAGGGAGAAAAGCTATATTAGTCTCTCTATCTCATCCTTCAAGAAATCCTGAAGCAGGTTTTAGAGGAAGTATCTTCAAAGTAAGGAAACGGGAGGAACAACGGGCAAGTACGTTATGTTCCCAGCTGATTTTAAGCAAAAGAAAATCCAGACACAGGGCAGGATTGTGAGAAGGAAAAAACCCCACAAAAACACCCCTTAGGAACTACAGAGAGAAAAAGACTACCAGAAAGGTTTCTAAAAGAAGAACTACAACTGATTCTTGTTTGAAACTGCTGCAACTAGTTGACTGCCTCCTTGCTGTTTTACCAAAGGATAAATCTTTTGTTTCCTCATCTATTCCAAGCAACAATCACCAAAACCATTTTAATATATTTTATATATTTAATTTTAGCAAAACATGTTGTAAGTAACAAGACTTATATACCCTGGTG
Source organism: Acanthisitta chloris (assembly GCF_000695815.1). Classification (NCBI taxonomy): domain Eukaryota; kingdom Metazoa; phylum Chordata; class Aves; order Passeriformes; family Acanthisittidae; genus Acanthisitta; species Acanthisitta chloris. The sequence goes on along the minus strand of NW_008653481.1, from coordinate 72,057 downwards.
ATTTAAATTCTTTGCTGTATACCTTTCCAATGATCTCCTCTTCTTTCATTGCATAAAGAATGCAAAGGATTCAGCTCAGGATCCCAGTTTCAATAGGACACTCTGGATGCCCACTATGTAATTCCTGAACTTTATTAGACACCACATTTGGGTAAATCTCATTTACAAATTAATTTTTATCCATTACTCAAAGGGGTATAGCATACTAACAGCACTTTCTTCTGTCTGTTCAGCTACTACTCAGAGAAAGCCATTTAGTTTTATTGACTCTAGCAACTGTCATCTTTCTTTTTTTAAGTTGGTAGATAAACCAAACATCTAAAGAAAACATATGGTGTGACACAGTTTTTCTGCTGTAATATTCAACTATTCCAACATAAACTAAGGACGTTGGTAAAATCCTTTGTTCAACAGATCCAAAGACACAATACATAAAAAGCAACTAATGCTTGTTCCAGAGTGAGCTCAATCAAAGCAAAATAAAACCTCCTCCAGACCCAGCCCAAAGCAGTTCCATATTCCTCTTCCAAGGAAGTACTGTGCTGGTGTTTGGTAGCTAAGAGAGCTTGAACAAAGGCACCTTCGACCTTTGTACCAAAACAGTTCATAGGATCAGAGCATCATGAGATGAAATGGATTCCTGCCTCTTCCTATATGCTTAAAATATTGTGTAATCCAAATACTTCTTACACTCAATGACAGCAATGCACATTACTATCTGTGTCACTGTATAGGCCTCTAAAACTCTATCACCTTACAAAAAAAACCCAAAACCAAACTAAACATAAATAAAGGTTTCCATTAGAAAAGATATCACAAAAGCAAATGATTGCGGCATTTGGGTATAAATATGTTCATTTGCAAAATACACATGTACATTCGTCAGAAGAAAAACAGCCTTTAGCAGAGTTACAGATAATTTACTATGGCACACTCTTACCAGTATTTTGTTCTTATTTGAAAAATTAGTCTGGATTCCTGAGCACAATGACAGCAACCAGCTTATTTTTATGTCTCTTGCTAAATTTCAGCAATCTTGAATCTTCAGGGCTAAACATCTCTGTGACAATCTATTTTTATCATCCCAGAGTTTCACATTCTTCAAGATTCAAAGAATGTTGTCACTGGTTTTCCCAATGATAAAACATGCTGGAGAAGGAGTTCAATATTACTCAGACCCTGCTCCATCATAATCCACTGTGAAAAAAATACCTTCGCCTCTTCTGTTAGTAGGAAGCCATAACAACCTGGTATTTCTCCTTTGAACAATTTTCCAGGCAGTCAATTTGATTTGTCAATTCTTTAGAATTTTGATGTCCTCTGTTTGAGCAGTATCTATCCATCATCTTTTGTCTTCACCTGTTTGCTTAGACTCCTGCAATTTTGAACAAAAGCCTTCAAACCTCTGATTCTCTACCACACTAAACTCTGGACTTCAATAAACTTTGCTATCAGGGAGAGTTTTTGCAAGGCATTATTGGCTCTTTATCTGCTACTCACACGGTATGGACCAAAACAGAGGTGGTTTGTGCCATAGCAGTGGGAGTCAAGGGCACCCCATCTCAAGGATGCTGCCTCCTCCCATGCTGCTGCAAACTTCAGCTCACTGTCTGCTCCAAACTGCTCAAACGCTGCGCTCAGGGCTGTGCTGAGCCGACCATTGACTGCTGCCAGAGCCTCCTTTATTAGGTTGGGTGTGGTCCCACTAAGCTGTGGATAAGCAGTTTCCTAACAGTTCTGAGCTCCAATGCAATTTTAATATGTTCCTGTACAGTGCCATGCAGAAATACCCACAACTCTCCCCTGCTGTAGTCATGAGAAATGGTTATTAATTTTAATTGGCCTAAGCTTGCTTTTTGGGAAATTACATCTTCAGGCTTCATCACCTATCTGAATAGCCTCTTTTTGCTGTTACCACTGATACTCCTCTAAGAAATACAGGCCAAGCGTTTCGTATTTCCTCACAGATTACCAACTATATTAAGCAAGGAGGACTGGAAGCAAAACAGAAATTAAAAAAAACTAAAGGCACTTTGAAACAAACTGGCTGTGATGCTCATTTACATGCACTTATCCATAGGTCTCTTTCTGGGAGAGCAGGACAAGACTGAAACTCCCAAAAGCAAACCACAGCATTCCCCTTCGTAAAAAATTAGACAAACTTCATGTAGAGGAACACGCTCTGGGTGCAGGACAATTTTCCAGTGGCTCTTTTCTTTCCCTGTTCTTCTTCCAGCTCCTCAAAAGGATTAGATGTAGTTTCCCCATTCAAAGCAAAACCAAAAATCATCTCTGTATCAGATTCAACATAAAAACATCCTAGCTGCATGGGACTGATAATTTTAAAGGTTACCACTGCTAATGATTTTAAAAGACAAAGCACTTCCCACTGTCATGACCATTTTACAGATTTATAAATCAGAAACTCTTTAATTTTTAAAGTTCGGTTCTAAGCATTTTCCCCTTAGTCGTTGGACACTAACTCTGTAACAGCCACAGCTGACAACAGATCAGAAGCCAAAACAACGGTTATCTCACCTTGGTAGCTAGTGAGAAGCTTTATAAAGGCTATCCCAAAACGTTTCTTCACCTGCACAGTAATAAACCAGCCAGTGGAACAGACAATGGAGCTAAATTTGTTCAAGCCTTGCTCAGTAGGGCTGCTGGAACTAGGACGCTGCAGAACATCATAGAGGAGGCAGTTTCACCACAAAAAAAAACAAATTTGGCACTAATACGAAATACCTGACAGTTTGGAGTCTGAAACTTAATCAGTTCTGAAGTTCTGTGCTTTATGAAAAGCAACCACTAAGACACCAGCAGAATAACTCAATGAACTGGAATCTGTGTCTCCAATTTTTTTCTGAAAATATCACATTTTCTCTTAGGCTTGCCAACAGTTTTAACAAGTGGCCTTAGAAAGGAGTAATTTAGCAAACAAAAAATATATTAACTAGTGAATTAAAAGTAGTTTAAAGGAATCTGCTGTGACCGTGACTCATATTAACATGCTAAGCTCTTACAGAATGCCTTTTCAAGGAAAGAAATATATTCCTTGTGTGTTCAAGTATAGAGCCATAAACCATATGAGACCCTATTTATTTCAAATTTCCCATGATGCCATTTACTCCAGCTTTTAACCTTTTATGTGACATTGAGCTACTTTACAATCATAAAATAGTAGAAAAAACGACCTGTTAATTTGAAAGGGACACATTACAACATCTCTCCCCGGCACTATAATATTTTAATTTCTTTTTTTCAAGGCAAACCAGTTGGAAAGTGACCATCTGCTAGTCTCTTAGCACTATTCAAGCAAAGCAATGCACAAAATGTCCTCCTTTCCCAGCAAGAGTAGGACCATTAACTGAAAGGAATTTAGGATATTGTCATGCGAGTTTAACAGATTGATTCACACCAAAATCAAATCTCCATTTCCTTAATTATTATTAAATATACAGACTACAAGGTGATGACACAAAACTGCTGCACACTATGTGACATCTAGAGTAGTACAAGTAATCTGAACCTTTCCAAGAAATAAATCAGTATTATCAAAATCCCTATGCAAATTGTGTTCTTCTATTTTGAGTGTTAAACTAAATGCAAGCACAATTTTGCAAGTACAGTTCTATTTCTCACTTCAAAATACACAATGTGCTTTGGACACTGGGTAAGTTTTCAGTATCACTTAAGGTTCTGAATATTTCAAAACAGTTGATAACGGCAGTGAAAGAGGAAACTCGACAAGCTCTTCGTGCTGATAAATATAGAACTTTTTGGATGAGTAGAGCTCAATGGAGCCGTAATCTTGGCTGGCACCTGTACATGATACTATAACACATACAGCTAGAACTGCAAGTTTGTGAGAATAAATTAAATTAAATTCACATTCATGTTAGCACTTTAAAAGATGTTGTCAGTACAACTTTGTATGCATGCAAGCCACTGCACTTTTGAAAGTTTTACCCTAAATGTTTAGAATTCAAGCATGCTGCCTTTAAAGGTTAAGAGATACACTGGTCATATCTTAATCGCCTTTATCCACATTATTCATATCTGTTCCTCCTGAACATGCCTAACTAAACTGCAAATTAGGCTGAAAATGAAGTAACTGCACTTCAAATTGTTAAATTCTGAAAGAGTTTATCGTATCTGAATTGTGAAATATAGCAGATGTCAAATGCCCTTACCAAAATGTATTCACACTTGCTTTAAATCTGCAGTGTGTTTTACTTTAAAAGCTTTTTTCTCTTATTCCTCCCTCTAGTCTCTCTCCCCCAATCAAGCAATTAAGGAATTTACACCAGTAGCAGAATACTTGCTAAATATAAAAGACAGTTTCTCCCTGTTTTATGGAATAAATAGATATTTTTGATCAGCTATTAATGACACAGCAGTCACATCCATTTGCCCAATAAATGTGCAAGTCTTACCGCTTTCCTTATTTTTATTTATAAATTTCACAACGGCAGTAAGGCACTTTAAACTGTGTATTTCTCAGGGAATACTGCACTTCAGGGACTGTTAAAGTCACTTTGCCTTCAGCCTTTATCACCCTACGTGAGGTACAATAAACACTGAGAAATGTGCTGCCTATTGTGTGCCTCCTTATAAAGTTCTCGTCCAGCAATTCTCCCGTCCTTTCTGTTCGAATTTCCTTTCTTCCCAAGCCTTTCTCAAACATGTTCTTAGCAAGTCTAACTGATTCATCATGATTTTGGATGACAGACTGGGTTGAGCAGTACAGGTTCAAGTTATGCAACAGACTCATTCACATGGCTAAAACCTCACCTACTGTGCACTCCATTCAGTTCTGATTGGGGAGCACTGATCACTCATATGCTAGATTCTGGCCCTTTCTGCCTAAAAAGTTCCCCTATTCTGTAAGAAATTTCCTGTGCTCTTTACTGGTGTTGAGTTTTATCAGTAACTATGCATTACCAGGCTTCAACTAAGTCAAGCAGACCTTGCTCATGATGTTTCTCAGGATCCAGGGTGCACTTTAGTAGAAATTCAAAGAAGATTGTACATCATTTATATAATTTCTTTACCACAGGGTTAGACAAATTGGTGGCATTTTGCAAGGTACAGAGAGAAGTTCTAGTCAAGCAGCAAACTACAAAAGCTACTCAGAAGACAGAGTGATCTTCCCAACTTGCCAGGATGCCATGCAGACATTCAAAAGTCACATTAGTTGCAATAGCCTTAGTTCTTGTATTGACTGAATCAGACAAGAGGAGAAGGCCAGACAAGACTACAAACTTATCTTGCTGTGAAGACACAATTGTTAATTCTCTGTGTGGCTCTAATTCTCATACAAAAAGCCAGGCACGCACATAAATATGTATTTATTTGCTGTTATGCTAATTTTGTTAGAAAACATCAATAGTTGATCAGCTGAATAATGTGTGCAATTTTGAAAGGCTTTGAAAACAGAGATGTCTGACTTGACCTTATGACTATTTTCTCCTTCAGGCAAACCAATATTATAACCAGAACAACACGAGAGGATGAACATTGTTGGGGAGTTGCTCACTGTGCCTGTCATACCCCGTTAATGCAACTTTGATTTGCCTTTGTTCTGACAGTAGCAAACAGCTGCTTGTAAATGAGCCACGGTCCCTGGGCTGCCTCCCATTATTCCACACTTTTGTTTGACAAGGTCACTTGCTGTGGGGATTAAGAGTGTGCAGCCTATGGAATTAGAGTTAAACCACAGGCAACCCAGCTTGAATGCTCTTATTATATTTTTTTTCATAGCACCAGCAAAGCAAGAATAACAAAGAGAAAATCTTTTGCTCTGTGAGCAAGTCAAACTTTTCTTTTTTTCCCAGTGTTGATTTCATAATCCAAAAACTATCTTATAAAAAGCAAGTCATGTTTCCATAAATCCTCTTTCATTCGAATCTTAACAGGATTTATATGAAAGATGTATTTAATTACAAAACAGGATTAACAAAAACAGATTAATATTGTTTTCTTCATCTGCTGCTACAATTAATCAGGAGACAATACTGAGCTACAGCTAACAGCAACTCTGACAAACACTGCAAAAACACGAAGAAACAATCTGAAAGAGTTCTGCCAGTTTCCACAGAAAATTGATTTATTTTTGATAGGAACCTAGACACTCCAGTCTTCCAGAAAGAAAAGCATCTCATAAGAAAATTACTGCTATGATAGCTGCCCATTTAAGGACAAGCATTTCTTTGACTACAAAGTTTTACAGTGTTGAATTTAAACTGTAAAATCAGTTTATGAAGACATTAGGATAGTATCTGGTGCTATCAAATATCCCTGAACCTTCATTTTCCATTTTGACCTATGATCCTAAAGGCAGTGAAAGGTGTCATTTAGGATAACCTGTTTCGTTATGACAACTGTTGCTTTTGAAGCCATGCATAAATAAGTAATAGGTAGCAAATATTCAAAGGGTGGCTGAGCTATGGGAGGAGACAGCCAGTGGCAATCCACAACCACAGATGAATCACAGTGGAATGCCTTCAAAACTTACAAGTGAAGACAGAAGAGGGGGTAACTTTAAAAAAGTCTTTCAGGCACTTCAAGGAGGGTCACTGAAAACAATGCATGGAAATCAGATCGAAAACGTCTCCCAGCAGCCAGCTGCGCTATTCCAAAGGGACAGTCCTGATTGTTCAGATTGTAATCTCATCAGCCCAAAAAATGACTGAGCTCTTCCTGTTCTGAGTAATTTGCTTCCGGGTTTTTTGTTAGGCCACTGGAAGAAATGTCTTCATCACAAAGGCCTCTGTGTCTGCATTTAAAGAAAAACTTACAGACATTTCTGCAATCTTGAACTTCTGAGTCTCCTGGTGTTCTCAACAGAAAAGCACAGATGACCAGTAGACGAGTTTACACATCTTCCCTGGACACACTGCAAACTCTGAGCTTAGAAGATTACATTTATGACAATAGCATAGGGATAGGCAGCCTTCTATTCTCCTCCCTCTTTCAGCTAATTCAGCTTTAAATCTCACTCTCCACCACAAACCCTTCAACAAGCCACGTGCAGGTAAGAGGTCTTCCCAGGTTCCAGCTGGAAGTATTTTTCCTTGTCAAATGCAGGTTACAAAATACATAGTTAGTGACATACCTGAAACATTCTAACTGAATTACACTTGAATTATCCACTGCTAACAAGCAGTCATCAACAACAACAAAGTCTAATGGTAATTCATTATGACAACACTCACTTTCCAATAAAGCATGCTGAAAACACTCTGGTAGTTGACTGCCAGAGAGCAGGACTGGAGGTTGTTAGCCTCATTTGTATTCAAAGGCACGCAAATCACTAAAACTCATTTACATCCTTCCATCTTTCTTAGTGCGTGTCAACAGTAGGTGGTCTATCGATACTACCTTTGAAATACGTAGGTGGTTTAAATTGCCTTCAAATTTCAGTAAAAACCCTGAATTACAGAATAGACCTTGAGTCTTAACTTTCCTGTTTTCTTTGTGTGGGCTGTAATAGAACATGAGTAAGTACAGAATGCACTTTGTTCGTCTTTAATCTACATTAAAAAATAAGTTTTACACATAAATCTAGGCACCTTCATCTTGAGCGTTAGCAGACAGCAGCAGACACAACCACCTATGATAGCAGCAAAGAGGCTCACAGAAGTTTATTTGCAAAGGTTTGAGAAAAATCCTCAACAGATTATGAAAGAATTCTATAGATGATTTTTTTTAAGTACACATTTTTAGGATAAACAAACTGCCTCTTGAATCCATCGATGCATGTGTTTAAGTTTCCCTGCTGCTAGCCCACTGGGAACTACTCCTCTGAATAGATTACGTTCACCACACACTTCTAGGGACATATGTCTCCTATTTTTCTTTGTGGCATTGTGACTATTTCTAACAGTCAGTTTAAAAACACAAATGTCTGTTGTCAATCAGGACCAATTTCTGATGAAGTGAGAAGAAACACTGCCTGAGACAGGAATCAAGGACATCCTCATGCCCAAAAGAGTATGCAGCCAGCAGTAAGCAACATCACAAATGTGTTATACAAAACCAGAATAGATTAAAGTAACTAAAACCGGCATTTGGTTGCCTTTCTTCTGTGATGTTTGCTTTCAGATTTTGACAACTCCCTAAGAATTTGTGCGAAATTCAGTGTCCGCCAAAATTAATACTTTGATGTCTGGCTTCAAACTTCCATAAAGAACAGTGTCTTTTGAAACACGGAGGTCAGTAATAACTCTACAGACTTTGCAGATTATGCTAAATTAGCTCCCATATTTCGGTCAGCAGGTGGAGAAAGTGCAATACACTGTCCTGGTACCCCTGAAAGCCGAAGCTGGGACCAGTCCCCACATATCCATTGCAACATTAGAGGATTTGTTTATTACCCTGTCTGGCCTCAGATGATCCTTAGTAAAAACTGATAGGCAGGATTTGCATTTAGATATTTGAGTAAGGTTTTGTTGCTAATAAATACACGTATTTGTTTATACAATGGTGATTTTTCCATGTGAAAAGTGGTCAGGATGCTGAAGTTGTCCCCTGAGCTACTAAGCATAAGGGAGCCCGTACTTCACAACGAGTTAAAGATTGTTTAAAGACTAGGACAGTCATTAAGCTGTATTTACTGTCTAGACAGGAATAGCTCCACCTAACCATTCCCAAAGGTTGTTAGCATTTCTAAAAATTAAGCAGCAGCAGGAAAAGGTTAAGATCAACTTACTAATTAAGTTACACTCACAGAAATCTGGAGAGGGGAAGGGAATGTAAATATGAACAGCATCCCCCAGTCTGAGTCCCAATCCTCAAACACGGGTCCTCCTCAATGAAGAGAAACCTTAGGACTGAGCATCTGCGTGCAATGTTGATGCCCAGACACAGGGCTACACAAAAATCCCATTAGCTTGAGAGAGATAAAAGAAACTCCTCGGAGTTTAAGTTACTGGCAGACACAGGCAGTGTTTTCCTTTTGTTTCTGTACTGTAAATCTGCGGTCTACTGGTAAGTACATCCACTGGCCTTTTTTAGCTTTTGGTGTTAAAAGGTGAATTCAAGATAACTGCCAAACAATGAGGCATGTTCCAAGCCTAAGTTATGATGTTAACTGTACGATAAAAGCAGATATTTAGGTCATTTCCAGGGTGCTTAGCAAATTCCCAAGGGCACTTGACAGGAAAACAGAACTCCTCCATTGAGCTCCACTGGCAGCAACTGAGATAAAAGAGATCCCTTCAGGTGACAAGCATTACTCAGAAATTCCTTAGCAAGCGGTGAGACAGGATTGTCTGAGAGATTCCTCACACTCCCAGGAGGGACAGAAGCTCTTCTGCTCTACAGGTTCATGTAGGTGGAAAGCTGAGTAAAGCTCAGAGAGGACTTTGGTCTCCCTGCCGCACAGCAATCCTATGTATGATATGCGGTATCGTTTGTGCTCGTTTGCATACTGGAGATGAGAAGAGTGTGTTGATGCAATAATAATAATTAAACGCTAATCCAAGGAATAACTGCGGGTGGCATGCAGAGCCACTGCCGTCCACACCTCTGGAAATCCACTGCATGAACATAAATCAAACTGTTTGGAATCTCTTAAATTGCCGTTTAAATCAAAGTTCAATTATTTAAATTGTCTGAAACATACCTATACGTAGCAAATCAATTTATCCTTACTTACACCTGCATTTTTATTAGAAAAGAAAGGATAACTCAATGATTACTAACAAACCATATTGATAAACATATTTTAAACTGAATTTGCACTTCCCTTTGTCAATTTGTCGATCTATCTACTTCAGTGATATTTCAATGGACATTTTTACATTGTTCCTCTTTTCTTATACTGAAATGGGTAAATAAGTACTATATTTTTTAATTAAATGAGTATCAAATCTTACTCTTACATATGTTTGGACCTTTGTGGGGGGCAAAACCAGACTGAAAATCAACTAAAAACACACCTCTTCGAGTCTTGTCATGTAAATTAAGTTACGCAATTTGTTCACATTACAAATGGACGTATTAAAAACACACATTTTCTGGAATGAAAACCTGAATTGTCTCGGTTTGGTGACCAGGTCATGCAAAATTTTAAAACCAATTTAGTTCCACCCTCTTACATTTAAAAGTTAGTTACACATCAGAAGAAAAGAAGATAGAAAGGTTTTTCTGCTTTCACTGTTCCTAGATAACTTTTAACAAACTTGCCACAGAAGTGGGATGAACAGAATAAATGTAAATTAAAAATTAATCCCAAACTGTTTCTACACCTGCAGAGGACAGCACTCACAGCACAAGCTAATTTAGTACCTCCCAGCCTTTTGTTCTATACCAAATCAATGCTTTCACCATTCCTCTTTCTTAGAGGAAGCAAACCGGTAGGGCTTGAATATTTCTTATTAAATGCAACCCGAGAAGTGCCTGCAGGGGAACTCCAGTAGCTGCAGGCACCCAGGGCTGTGCCCGCCCACCCCTCCCCTCCCTGGCCTCCCACTGTCCTTTGCCTGCCTACCTGCTCCTTGCCCAGGCACTGAGAGATGAATAAACACAGTCCTGACATCACTACTGCTAAGCAGACACTCATGACTTTTTTTTTCTTTTCTTTTCTCCTACTTCCCCGTGGGCAGAAGTTGATAATAAACTCTGTATATGGCACTGGCACTCTTACTGGGTAGAAATAATAAACTCCGCAATTCCACCTCTTCTCTGCCCATCTCGCTGGGAGGCTGGAATAATGGTGATTCCTACAATTTCTCCCCACCTCCCTCAGAAAAAAGGTTAATAAAACACTCAGCATTTGCTTTTTGTGGAGACGATATGTGCGGATTAATTAGCATTTCCCAGGTGACACAGTAATACCATTGCAAATGCTCAATAGTAGGTTGCTCCAGAGATTTCTTATAAAATTGTAACCCAAAAGCAGTTCAGGATTCATTTGTTTTAGGGCAGAAGAAATAATTCTTTCTACAACTGCAGCCGTAACTTGGCCTAGAACTGAGCAGCGACTATTGCATTGGATCAGGAGCATGACCAAAGCTGAGTGACCTAGTTAGGCACGTGCACTCTCTTTTGAGATCACTGACAGCAGGCCTTTGTGCTTTAAGACAACTTATACTTGACCGAGTTTGCAGGATACATATCTAACACCAGGATTAGGCTATTCTAGAATTGCATCTCGCAGGGTTTCTTGTACCTGCCCCAAGCAAACTACTGACAGGAGTGGCAGGCAGATCCCTTCAACCCAGAGCTTAGGGTGGCCTCCATAGAGATAAATAGTCTTCTTCTGTCAAGCACAGAAGACATTCTCCAAGCTTCCAGCTCCTTGTGTGAGTGCGCCTGCACAGAAGTATTTTTGTGTACAAGGTGGGAGAGGGCACCAGCAGCCAAACCAGAACCACTCCCAGCAGTCTCACCTCTGAAAGATGGTAAATGCAGGAACAAAAGTTCACTTCCAGACCTCAGGTGGAAGGAGATGCCTGCAAGTGGTCCTGAGAGCTAACTCAGAACTCAGTCCCAAACCCCCTCATTTTCTACAAGCTATGAGTGGACAACTCCAGGTCAGGCCAGTGGCAACTTCAGATCCTATGTGGAGGTACCACCAAATATACAAGGAGCACAGCGATCTTACAAGTGTGGGACCTTACACCTAACATTAAGCAGGACCAAGACTGAATGTCTAGTCTCCAGAGTTCCCATGCCAATACTGCAAATGTCTAAAATTACTGCTCCCAGAATTAGCAATTACTTACTGATAAAACTGATATTGAATAGAAAAAAACCGCCAAGATCAGCCATAAACATATATATGCCAAAGAAAAGAGGCCAAAACTAAAAATAATCTAAATAGAGTTTCTCAATTGATCTGTACAGCCCCTTTTATACGGCTTGATTACATTTCCAGGAAGGCATCACACCATCTCAGAGCAAGACATCTGCCAAACTAATGAGAGCCCAAGAGTCAAAACAAAAGCACAGATAAGTACTAAGAAATCAAAAATCCCCAAACTGTTAAGTAGGCTCTACTGTCTAAAACTGCAGGTGCTTAGGAAGAAATTATTTCTTAACTGTAACATAAACATTTACAAAAACTGACTTTTTCTTCATCTGGTGTTCATCAGAAATTCTTGCTCAAGTCTCAAAGTAGCAGCCCACAATTTCTGCATCTTCCAGCACAAAAAAACACAAAGGGGCTGTCACTGGGGATGGGAAAAAGAAAACCTTCAAGAGCTGGCTCAGAGTAACTAAATACTTCAAATCCAAATTTTACTCACTTCAACATGTTTGGAAGAGATGCAGGTTGGCCGAGAGCCATCCTCAACCCAACAAGTGTACCTCACCAGCTGGCATGACACAGACAAGAGCCCCCGACACCTCGGGAGGGAACAGTCGGGAACAGATCGGGTGAATTAATGTGGCACTCCAGGTTGCATGCCTGGGCAAAACTGTTTGTTCTTCAGCTCCAGTTTCAAAGTCAGTCGGTATTTAAACCACTTGCTCGTCAGATCAGATTTCAAAATCACTGTTTATGCTTTATTGTTTTACAGTTCAGCAAGACCAAGCACAATTAGCCTGTAAAATACTATACTGTCTATCTTCAAGGTTGAGGGAGGGAGAGGAAGCACAACGTAGCAGTGAGTAGTTACACACTTGGCCAGCTCTGGGCACACACAGTTTTACTGGTGCAGCTGTTGAACTTAGTATGTAAACCAAGACAAGTGAAACTGTGCAGTCAATAGCAAAGTAACCCTTATCTGCATTTGCAAAGCCAGGCCAACAGAAACGTCACATTTCTGCTGCCCTGGCAAGTGCAGGACTGGGGGGATGTGGGGAAGCAGCAGGGGCTGGAGAAATTTACTTACTGCAAATTCTACTTTTTTTTTTTTTTTAAATAAAATTGTTCAGGAAGCTGTCTTGGATCCACGGTGAAGTTTCTGATCGGAGGAGGCTGAACGTACTGAGTCAGGAGCTAGGACTTGAATGAGGGAGAACAAAATTTCAGGGCTATCCTTTGCTGGGAACCTGTTCTGAGGTCCTCACGTTGTGTGCTGGAGGTCACAGTGGGCACAGGTCACCAGGGAGGGTCTGGAGGCAGAGGAGCTCTGTATGCAAACACTGCAGCTCCTCTGTGGAGAAACATCTACTGCAACATTACAGAAATAGCTCAGAATCTACAAATTTCCATTACATGGGGTACAAAATCAATCCAACAGAGGGTGAAGAGGTGACTTATGTGTAAGGACCTACGGGAGGGAGAAGCTTACTAGTAACTGTCCTCACAAGCACAGCAAGTGAGGACAGTGGCAAGCAGAACACAGGACAAAGCCCCAAGGAGCAGGGCACGTTTGAAAGCAACATGCTCTACAGCAAAGAGGAACGAACACTCACTGCCCTCTGAACAGAAAAAGCAGTTCCTCCTGACCACTTCTGAAATTCGAAGTCCACCCCATGCTGTGATATATGCACATAGAATATGAATCCCTGAACTTGTGTACAGGGCAAACCATCCAAATAGTCAGACCAGATCTGAGTAGGTTACTTATTGGGGAGCGAGTGTTTGACAAGCTCAGAGCTTTTTTGTCAGATTATCAGATTAAGGATTTTCCAGAGGAGTGTCAGAGTCCACCATTCCTAATGGTAAAGTTAAGGAAATTTTTAAAAAATACAAAAAAATAACAAAGAGCATCAGAATTACCTCTTCTTAGTTATTTAACACATGAAATACTTCGGTACAGTTTTTAGCTCAGCTATGTAATTCAAACACTGTCTTATAAAAGATGGTTCAGTGGTTCATAAATACTTTTTGATACACTCTAGTGTTACTTGCTTTTTAAAAATGTGTGTAGGGGTATTCCAATTATTCCTAAAATACAGAAAAATATGAATGAGAAAACTGTTATGCTACATGATTTTCCACACAAAATGTGAATTTAGCCGGAGGCTATCAATCTTGAAAGAACACTACTTTTAGAAAGCTTAGTCACAAGTTTTATTTTATTCCATTTTTCTCAGTAGAAAGAGACTTCTACAAATGGGATTGCCTCAACCCCTAGCTCCAGACTTACAGAGAAAATCCACAAGTGTGTGCTTGCAGTTGTTTGGAAGATCTCAGTTTATTTTCTAGCAATTACTACACACTACTTACAATGATGTATCACCAGATTACCCTTTCCAATTGCTTATTAAAGTATGAATGGAATATCTCAAGTCTGTTATAGACATAATCCTGGGAGTGCCTCTTCTGGTCTCTGGATGACAACACACACATCCCAAAACATCAGTGCTACATTACCCTTTCAGTTGCATGAGGTACCTTATAGCTAATAGCCCAATTAATCATGAGGATGTAGTTGAAAAGGAAGTGGAAATCTTGTTTGGATAATGAAGCAGAGATTATAGGATGCCTAAGAAGAAATTGTGCCATACAAGCACAAATTGAACATGTTCATTATCGCTGTACAATACACTTATTAGAACTTTAAAAAAAATGACAAAATCTTAATTATCACTTTACAAATTAACAACTACAGGTAAAAATGGATGTGGATAGATGAAGGGTTTGAGGACTCTAAAAGGCTCAAATCACATGCTGTTGAGAATCCACATAAATTAGGTTTTTATTTATAGTTATTAGCTCCACAAAAATGCTCAAAAATGGCATCTTCTTTTATACACAGATTGGATTGAAGAGGTTGAGAACTAAGAGGAAAAGGTCTTTCCTACTGAAGAAAGAACATATTTTAATATTATCGACCTACAGTTGATGAGCCTAAGAATACATTTCATAGTCTCTCTCCAGAGTTCTTCTGTACATTAAAGAATATTTGAGTTCAGCTGTGTGAAGCACTGCACTCTGATAAAGGTTGGACAGGGGGCATGTCCACAAGCTCACCCTGATGTTCTTCCCGAAAAGTTGTTAGATCCACATTACTTTTTCCAGCGAGTTAAAGGCTTCACAAATACAGAGTAAAAAATAATGTTACATGATTTTGCAGTCTGCATTTACGTCCAGCCAAGTGGTAATTTGTTGCTTATTCCTACAGCTACCTTTTAAAGTCATTTTTTATACTATTCATTGGATTCAAAATGTCAAACCTCATTATGTAGTTCCTCTGAATTTACTTTCCAATACAAAAGTATCTGTATTCCAGTTACTACAGTTATTGCAGATATAACTGTATTTCAGTATCTCACTTCTTCCATGAAACTAGTAATAGAATCATTAGAATGGGAGAATATGGGGGATTTTTATTTTGGCTAGGCAGTGAGTAGTCCTAATCATACAGAAATGTTATTTTACTATAATTTTAAACACTCACTCCTCATTACTACCGCACACAAAAAAAATCTTGGTTTACACACCTGAATGAAACTTTCAAAACCGCTATGAGACTGATGAACAGTAGATATCTTTTTCCTATGACCAGATGCAAACCTACTGTAACTCTGGCCAAAGACACTGTGCTACTGTGTAATCAGAAGACAATAGTTCGACCTTTTCTGTGCCGTTATCCAATTCACAAATAAAGAGCATTAAAAGAGATTACAGGAAAGCCTTAAAGTACGCAGTATTATACCTGTTTATGTTTCCGTTAGCCCTGATCATACAAACAGAGGGAGGAATTAGTGGAGGCAATACCTGCTTGTCAATTCTAGGGTTTGTCTGTATATTTTCAGACTCTCAGGAAAACAAGAGGTATTTACAGAAAGTCATAAAATCAAATCTTAATAAGAGAAAGGGATGACTGAATTCACGGCTAGTGAAGGCACTGAAATTAAACTTGTTCTTATTTAATGAGGATCTGCCCTTGAAATCTCTCACCTGCAGGAATAAAACAACTACCATGGTGTTTTAGTTTTATTATTTTACCTTAACAACTTCAGGGGGTTTTTTTAAGGAAACAAAACCTTCCAAAACCGGACCTATTAAACTACCTAACAAAAAGGGCATCGGTCTACTTAAAAGGGCACTAAATTCCACACTTACATACAGTCTCACATAGGCTGGCAGGCTCTACTTTCATGGATAAGCACATCCTAAAGAGATTACAACATCTTAGGCAAAGGGCTATTGAGTTACAGTGTGGATTAAATTACAGAATTTGGTAAGTGTGTAGTATCATATATCAGCACATCCAACAGTTTAGTTCAGGAGATAAGTTACTGAAACTATGCAAGAAACTGAATAGCCTCTTATGACAGTTTGATGCATTATTGATTTTTTTTCCATTTTTATTTCCAAAACAAATTTCATTTAATTTTCTTTATTTAATTCCCATCAATTCAGGGAATTCACGAACATTTTTTGGCTGCTGAATGTCTTTGTGCAGAACACATTTCAGTAACTGAGTGGAAAATTCTGTCATAACCATGCTTTTTCCTTCTAACTACTGGCAATTATTCTCCTAGCCCACTGACAGAGTTACAACCAACTTAATTTTTATATATGAAGACTGGAGAAAAAATTTTTTACAGGAATACAGTTATCAGCACTCAAGCATTCCAGGTTACTACTGATTCAAAGCAGTTATTATCCCTTTGTTCAGCCTACCAATAAGTCACATATTTAAGTTTTGCCCTTCTGTTTTAACAAAGGTTTCAAAATACGAACTTTGCCTTTTCATTCCAGTTGCATACACAGGCTACTAGATGATCTACATTAGATCATCCAAAAGGATTATTATTCACACTTCAGGCAAGCAAAGCAAAAAAGGTAACTCTTAAGCACTTGGTACTGTTAACTCTTAATAACAAAAATAGTATTTCTAGGATATTTGTACACTACAGGGTAATATGAAACAAGCCAAATGACAATAATGAAGAATAACAATATAATTATTTACAAAAATATGTCTTTTTATGGGAACTGTTTAAATACAACCCAAGAAAGAAACAACTTTATTCAGCCTCTGGGAACTTTTGCTAGACACATTGTTTAACATTTATATTAGAACAGAAAATACAATTGATATTTTCAGAAAAACTGCTTAAATTAGATGAGGAAAAGCTGCTTCAGCAGTAATTGCAAGCTGGTCCACCAGAATGCAATACTGTTACTTCAGTACACATTTCATATTTGGAAAAAGCAGAGTATTTCATAGAACCAAAACTGAACTACTAGAAGCAGGGAAACTAGCACAACTGGCACAAAGTTATTCCTTGTAAGAATATAAATTTTAAAGTGCATTTTAGAACAGAAAACCTGGCAAAACCACACTAATGTTTTTTGCCTGCTAAGAGAGCATACTGCAAATATATTTTACCAGTCCATGTGGCCTGAGGGACTGCACACTATACAATGATTGGACCTGATTGTATAATAGCACAGAAGAATTTGGGATCCCAAGATTTCCCTCTGCCTGTAATAAACTATTGTTCAGTTCATTCGATAATGAAATATTCTACTTGGGTCAATGATGGCAGATCAGGCAAACAAAAGAAGCCTTTATGCTCCATCTAGATGTTGCAAGGTGCTTATTCAATTTCTTCTGCATCAGGCTCACTGTTCCTTACCTAATATGTATACATTTGCTGAGTGTTATTCAGCCTTTGTTGCTTCTGACCCTCACTTGGCATTTAATTCCCAGTCCACCAGGGTATTCATGCTTGATGGCACTGATGCACACACTGAATGCTTTATTTATTTAATGGTACAGGGAATGAAGCTATAAACTGTATTAGACAATATCCTGCTTAAAGATGCCAATGGTCGGTGTCACAACATTACTAACCCACGTCTACAGTGGTGAATATGTCACTGGAATTTAGAGGACAGCACATCATGATTACAGATCAACACTGCAATAAGGAAAGAATAAAGTTCCAATTCGAAACTCCATTTCATATTTTTCAGGAGTATCGTTACAGTATTGAAAATGTTACGCATGTTTTTATGTTCTCTATTTTTTAAAGATACACATAAATCTTCACTGTTAGTGGTAAAGAAATTTTAATCCAAATACTGCAGTCCCTAGTAAAAACTGCTGATACTACAATGAAATTTCAGGTATCTCTCTGCATAGCCATGCAGAATTATTTCAAAGCATGGTTCTCTGCACCTAAAGCAGTAGAGAACTGATTACAAACAATTCACACGCAATTTGATAACTAGTGAAAAAAAGTACTGACCATTACTCAGTTGAACAACTTCGCCATTTTTATCAATAGAAGTTGCTTCACCTACACTGATAAAGTAGTCTTTCTTCTAGTTGAGGTAACATTTTCAAAACAGCAAAACTCCTGAATGTTATTTGAATCTTCCCTCAAAAGGTCTATTATTTAAAACCAACCATACAAGATCTGACCAAAGTAATACAGAAGTGACCAACACAACTGCAACTTACTCGAACCACTCCGTTCAAATATACTGACTTAAGTGAAATACCACACAAATGCTAACAGGCAACCACAGCAAGAGGTATTTTAGAGGAACTTACAATTATTCTGGAAGCCTGGGACCTAAGATCCATAACAGCCTATATCATCCGTTGTTTTTAATTATGTCTTTTAAAAAAGCTCCCCTGCTGTGTTTCTGAAATACTAAATGGCCTCCACAGCTACTTGGCATAACTCATTCTAATTCATGATTACAAGATGGTATTTTCAGACTATTCCCTCTTTCCCAGCAACTACTTAAATGGAAAAAAAAAAAAGATGATTTGTCTTAATTCCTATTTAAGCCATCCATTTGCGGCATAAAATTTGAAATGCAATAAATGCCAAGTCACAGTGCATAACGTTTACATTATGTTTCTGCAGAATTCCTGTGTAAAAGAAATTTTAAAGGAAGTTAAGCATGCTGATTTTAATATTTGCTTTTAGGAAAAAAATCAGATGGTAGAAGTTTTACTCATAAGCAGGACAGCATGAACAGAGTGAGGTTTGGTTCCGTTTTTCACTCTTCTGTGCAAAATACAGAATTTTAAGATTAGTATCACGTATGTTAAAAGTAAAATGTTCTGCTCAATACAGTAGATATTGCACTTCCACGTTCAAATGCTTAAGGTTGGTATGTATATTTATCCTATAAGCTGTGACTTCAACCATTACTTCTAGGAAGGTTATGCCCTTAAGGTTCAAACAAAACACACTGGAAGACACACTTAAAAGGAAAAGATTCAACCACTTTGTGTGACCTGTCCTCTGCAGGATTACTCCCATAAACACTGAGTGCTTTTTTCTTTCTTTACCTCTTCTTATTCCTAAAATACTACTGATTCTTTTTAAAGAATACTGCCTTTAGGAATTGTATCATTTGCATAGGAGAATTACCATTGTTATCTCCCTGAGAAAAGAAGCGCTAGGTAATGGAAAGGGAAGGGAATAACTGAACGCTTGGGGTCATAAGGACTAAGCCTTAAACAAAGACAGAATACAGAGTATTCATGAATTTGCAACTAGTCAAAATGTGCCAAGGACTGTGTTTCCTCTCTGTAAGCTCTTTTGTGCTGTGTGTAAGCAAAAGTCAAGCTAACCTCGAAAGCAGCAGTATCTGATTTTCTGGACAGTTTCTCTGATAGGATGTAGCTTGGGCTCTGTTTATCTGAAATAATGCCTGACAGCTGCATCCCCCAAGCACATGCTCCAATACAACATCCCAAGATGGGTGAAGCATGTATAACAAAATGAAACTTAAAGCAAGACAGCCGAGTCAGAGTAAATCCCTGTTTTGTTGAGTCCTTTCTTGACTGAAAGACATGAAGACTGTCTCTTGGTAACTTACAAGAAACCAGCAGGTCTAGGGGGGGAATATAGTGCCACTCTTTGCCTTTTTCTTTTTTTTTAAACATTGATTTTGAACAGCACATTAGAAAGAAGGATGACAGAATCAATAGAATTTAAGATGCTCTTGTAATCTGGGTTTAACTTCATAGTAACACCTCTAATCAAAGGCAAGGAACCCTTTGTGGCATTTTGACATCTACATCTATCATGTGGATATGGCTTTTATTGAGCTGAATTAACAACTTTACTCAAGTAATTAAAATCTAGGTGCCCAAAATGTCAGCGTAAAAGTAGTTTAACACTTCATCATTCTTGTAAAAGTGTAATTTTAATCTGCACATTATGCCAGCTGTTTTGTGGGTTTACAATAAAAGTAATCAAGCAGTAGAACAGAAAAAGAAACCATAAAACAGCAAAAGAAATAACATTACAGTAGCCTGCCACATGTTGAAATTAGTACCAATTTTACTCCATGGAAATTAAATCCACCTATAAAAACTGATAATACCTCAAAACTGTAAGCAAGGGAATACTTAAAACATCAAATCCAACCTGGGTTCTATTTTTCTCCTTAAATAAAAAGAGTCATAAAAATCTCCCTTTTCCTCCCAAAAGTGGAAGCAAAAAAAAATATCATGTGTACTATCCTTCAATTTGTCCTCTCATATCCTGTTGCATTGGAAAAATCTCCAGCTACAAACTGAGTTGAAAAAGACTAAGGCTGTCTCTTCAAATGGCATAAACAAGCTCCACCATAATTAAAAAAAAAAAAAAAAAAAAAAAAAAAAAAAAAAGAGGGAAAAAAAGAGTTTGTGTTTTATCTTTGCTGCTCCTCCCTTGTTTAGGGCTAGGTGTATTGTGGTGTGTGCTTGGAGGTTTTTTTACAGTGGATCACCCATGCTGCATAACTGATCAGGGTTCAGACCACATTCCTAAAAGGAGGAGCAGCCTAAAGTTAGAAGCAGGTCCCAGGGGTGGGGAGAAGAGTAGGATGCTTTTTTAAGTGGTCACACTGGGATATTTCAATCGCAGATGAGTATAATTTCAGTTTTCTACTTCAGTAGTTGAAGAATTTGTTAATTTAATTAATAATTACTGAAATATAGACAGTGCAACCCGTGTTGATAATTCTCCATAACAGAGACTCTTCTGCCCTTCCCTTCGATTACTTGTACTCGTGTATGAGACCATTTACACTAACAGATATGACCTTTTCAAAACAACGGAATAAGTGTGAGACAGGGGAGGGAAAGGAGATGAAAGATGATGCCAGTGCCGCAGTCATTTTATATTAAAGGCTCTGCTTATATGTGTAATTCATACCACTGAAGTCAGAATAATTTGAGAGCTGAGTTTTCAACAGCCTTTATAAATGATGTGTTTTGTTTCAGAAAATCTCGTCTTCACTGAAATGCTGGTAACGTGTATATAATTATGTCAAAACAAAAATCAGTTTTTAAAAAACTTTGAAGCCTTAACCTTAAAAATAAACTACATCTCAGTGACTATTTTCTTTTACTACCTTGATGCCAATTATTCTGAATTTTACTGATACATATCTTTGTTTCAGCCAGGTTCTTTCCTTACTAACTGCATTAACAACGTTAACAAGAGAACCACACTTTCCATAGAGATGGAAAAAATCCTTCATAGTCATGTCTTCTTTTACTGTTTCTTTTCACACTTCTCTTATGGTTTAAAATGCAGAATATGCATTTCAAATTATGAGACTTGCACCACACCAGTACAGACCCTACAGCAAAACACTTCCAAAGGACCATCCCCAGATGCACAGTGTGGCTTCTTATTTATTTCAGTGGGCGTCTTAGACAAGGAAAGAAGGCAAAAAATAATAAGCACCTGGGGAAGAGATTAAGTATAAGTAATAAGAGAAAAATATAACTAATCTTAAATACTACTCATTTTGGGAAGGTGCTGACACACTACTATCTCTGCAAAGTGAAGAGCAATGAGACAGCTTAATTCTTTCGTATTTCAATAATGCTAGCTATGCTTAGAAATTGCAGTTAAAATTTCTGGCAAGAAATTTTCACTCCTGTGACTTCAATCCAAGTCTCAACAAGCACCCAGGCTGATAGAATTGAGATAACTCACAGATCGAGTTTCTAGGTTAAATTAATACATCCCTCTAGTACTCACTTTAGGCTGAGTAAGGTGAACTTAATTTCATTAAGAAAATCTGGAAAGTGCTGTTTGAATTGGCAAGGAAACAGGGAAGAATGGTGGGAGGTAGAGACTTGCAGCTGAACACATCTGCAGCCTAAACTCCAAACCTTTCGAGAAATCCACAATCCTAAGGGGTGAGGAGGGACAAAAAAAAAGACAAGAACATGTGCTAAGGAATGCTCTCTTATCCGGACTGGCCACTAAACCAACATTAACTTGAATGTTTTGATGCTTCTGGGAGATTAAGAACTGCCCCAAAGGGAAACACTGCAAAAGAAAAGGATTAACAAGACTGGAGTTCTAAAAACCTTTTTTTTTTTTTAATTGTAGACAAGCCAGAAATAGAGAACAACAGCTGAAGGGGAAAACAGAGAGAAAATGAAACTCCTGCAGATGAAGAGGAATTGAGTGGGTTCCGATCTCTCATGAGATTACTACAGCTAACAACCCAGTTCAGACAGATCCAAGATACAAGTTACCATTTCTAACCCCTTTAGCACGTCAACAATGTAGAAAATAAACATTACAGACAAATATTTTAATTGTAGTGCTAATTCAGTTGTTTTTACTCTTTGTTTAAAACTACACCGTGTTTGTATGGCTAAATGTTTGTGTTTGGGTTTGTTTGCATCAGCCCCACTCAAGCATACTGCTGTGATGAAACCTGGAGTGGGTGACCACAGGCTTTTCTCCCTCAGACACCTTCCAAATATTCCAAACCTCACAGAAATGAACTAATAAAAAAACACCAACCCTGTACAATATTTCGTTTTCATTATTTTGGTGTTCCATGCAGGAAACTGTATGTTACTCATCACAGAAGTTTCTCACACAGTTATTTGGACTGAGAGGTTGCAGCTTTTCCTACATAAAATGTATTTTCTTCATCCCACCCTGCAGGACCATCTTCCCTTGCTGCAATCTGCCTCCTGCCAAATGGGGCACCTTACTGCCTGTGGGGCATCAGTCAGAGGAGCATCTTCCTCTGGCCTGATATTCACAATCCCACTCACTGAGCAGATGCTAGCAACTTAGCAGGAAACATATCCCACTGCTGTCGGCCCCATGTCCTGGACACTCCCTGATGTAAGGCAGGTAAACATTTTTAAAAATTGAGAAGTGTGAAAGGGTCACATTCTTGACTAGAATATTAGAAAGAGTTAAGCGAAATGGGAAAGCAAAACTGCAGAGCTTGCTTCCCAAGGAAACCCTTCCTAGCTCTTGCACTGGGTTGGTTTGCTTGCAGGTTTTCAAGCTCCTCCTTTACCAATAGGTAACTTGATTCAGAGAGTTACTCGCAGCTACATTTCTTCTCTTCCTTTGTTAAAGATGGAGTCCCCCCAGGGCTGCTCACAGCACTTGCTCAGGGCTACCTTCCTCGCCCTTCCATCAAAACTCTCCTATCAGGCATCTCTGCCTTTCACAATTTCCAGCACTAATCATACAAAATACAGCTGTGGAAATCTGTGGTTTTTTTCCCTGCTGGAATAAAAAAATTATTTAAAACAAAAATGCGATTAAGTAGGACACCTCTCTTCTTGAACTAGGGCACCAGGTTACATTCAAATGAGATTCAAGATTTATTATAACGTACAACTCCAAATTATAAATCTCAGCCATTCAGAAGTATTCAGCATATACATAGCTTATTCATTATCTAATGCCTCTTTTTAGGGCTTATAGAGGTCACATGCAACGTATGAACACCATGGCTAGCATCTGCAATGCCTGACCATCACTGTTTCCTATCAGTTTGGGAGTCTTGTCACTACAAAACACAGTTCCCTCCTGATGAAACTTAAGTGAAAACAGTAAACAAAACAGATCTGCATTTCTGCTACAGTTGTAACAACCAACGTCCTTGTTCAGACTCAGATCCATTAAGCTCCAATAACAGAAAATAAACCATGTTAAACGGTGAAAGAGTACAGGCCATGCTTCTTAAAATATCACATCTATTGCCTTCTGCATGAATCTAGCCTCTCCTGCATGGCACAGGGCAACCTGCGCACAGAAAGTGCCAGGCCTTGGCACCAACTGCTTGCCATTATGAATAATGAAATCATACAAAAATATTTGAGAACAGTGTTAACTATGCTTAGAAACAGAACTGAACTGCACAATAACGTGTTTAAATATTTTTTGGATGTTGACAGAACAAAGGAGATTACATGCTGACCATAGGAAATACCAGTATGATGGAAACAATGGAAGAGTTTATTTCTGTAGCTCAACCTCTACCTCCCTCTATATATTCTTCAAAATAGTCTTAATGATTTAAAGCTGAAAACCAAAAAGTAAGTAGAAAGCCAAAGGAAACATGCATTGTGGCAAAAAATGGAGAAACGAAAACCATCCTTCAAATAATCATTATATTGCAGTTCTAAAATGTAATACTCTACAGTACTAAAGACAAACAGTAAATTTTAATTACAGGATATAGAAACTGAATTTGCTTAGATTGAGATATTATTTCAACTTTTTCCTAACTTTTAGAACTATTGTTTATTATATGATGTCATAAACATTACTCTTAAAATCACTTGATTTTTTTCCAATACAAAATATTTCACTACAAATATTTCCCACTTATTTAATTTAGCGGTACTTTTTTTGTATTACGAGTTTTGGAAACGAGTGAAAAAAACCCATGTTTTTGTGAAAGTGTCCAACTTTCTCTGAATTCAGTTTGTTTCTACATGATCAATCCCTGCTGAGCTCATAAATCTCACAGTAAAACTTATGAAACAGCTACAACAACTATCAGAAAGACAAGAAATGGCTGATCTGACTTTCTACTCAGGCTATTTCAGGATGAATAGATCAGCTTCCCAGATGTCTATTCATGCCCGGACTGAGGAAGCCATTATAATGAAAATCAGAGTTAAAAGGTCTGGGGCCTTACCTGGCCTGGAGGTATTCTCTGAAAAACCTGTTTTTCCTGGTCTGGGAGTCCTCTAAAGAACTGACCCCTTGAACAAGGTAAATGAGTTCTTCAGAGGCTTGGAATAAATTCCTGGGCTCAAGATGCTATTTGGTCTTTGCTATTTACCCATTTCCCTCCGGTTAATGCACTTCAGCAAAAACAAGAGCCGGAAAACACCACCCTTGTAGTCTCCCATAACTGTTTCAGGCACCTAAAACGCAGGTAACAATGCCTAATGGCATCCATAAACACACTTTCCATCACACCTAAGAACCTACAGTGTGCACTACAATGAAGCAGCTGCCTCCATCTCTAAGCACATCAACACGTTTAAAAATACCTGGCTCTTACAAGAGAAAAATGAAGCTTTGTAGAAACTAGGACACTGACAGGAGAGTGAGGAAATAGTGTCAGAGTTAATTTGATCCATCATTTTTGTCCCCATCAATGCCCACGCACCATTCATGTCACTCCAGGGCTTGGAAGCGACCCAAGCCATGCCCAGGGGGCTAGGGGGATCCAGCAGTTGGGGCTGGGGCAGAGGAAGAGCATCCCCATTCCACAGCTGGGCAGAGCACTGCTGGGACTGAACCCACTGAGAAACTGGGATACCGTGAGTCCCCAAGGCCACAAAGGAAACTGACCCGTGCACAGAAACACACACTGGCAGTAGTTCAG
>NW_008653481.1:0-46549 GCF_000695815.1 Acanthisitta chloris | reverse complement strand
GAAAGATCTACTCCCTGACACAAAACCCCACACACCGATTTTTAAGGCAGTCTAATTTCCACTGAGTAACTATAAGCTCAGGTATTTTTCCAGGCTCATTCTGTTTATGACTACAGATTTAGGATCATTTTCCACCCATAAAATGAAAATATATATATGTATATATATTATATATACATAACTATCCTTCTGGTACCTGCTGTGTTTTTAGTCAAAACTCTTCAATTGTTAATATATATTTTATGCAACAAATGCCAGAGGAAATGACTTGACTGTAAGTGAATCAATTTATTTTTTAAGTAAGGTTTCCTTTAGCATCCTTAGAGAGGAAAGGACCTCTGAGTGCTCATTGGGGGTTCTAGTATTTGCTTCCTCTGTATTCTAGGGCAAGTTACTTGACCTTTCATTGCATGATTTATTCCTTTATAAAATTAAGAAATGTTAACACAACAGCCCTAGAAGTTAACTGTTCATAAACTGTTCTGAACTGTGCTACACTCCACTGCACACCTTCCCAAGCTTTCAAGCTATGGGGTTTTCTTACTAGTATTTTTTTATTTTTTTCCCCAAAATTAGGAAACTAGAACCAGTTTGGTAAGAAAAGACCAGGCTTTAGCAGGAGGGTGAGAAAACTCAATGGGTGTGCATAACTATTCTCTTCTACTATCAAAACTACATTTTCTTCTCCAGAAACTTAAGCAGAAGACAGAAGAGCAGGAAAGAGGCATACACCAGCTAATGGGTTAGTGGCTGTTCAAGGTGAGAGTGCACGAGGTTTCTGAGCTCCCAGTTTCTGTGACACTCAGCTAACCTGCTCAGTTTGCTTTGCAGGTCAGGTCCCAGCACCACCAACCTGATCCTGCTGAGTTCCCCAACACCTTTCCAAGGCTAGTGCCAGAACCAGCAGAACAGTAGCAGATGATGAACACAGCCAAGGCAAAAGTGAAAGAAAACTATTACAATTTAATGCTTATTGCATTGTAATCTGTACATTTTTAAGGTTTCTTAAAGCACCTCATTTTCCCTCAAGGAAAGTTAGGCACCTTAACATATTCGGAAAAGCACCCATGACTGTCAGCCTTGCCTCATGTATTAACTAAAGTTACTACCTTGATCAGTTTTACTCCTTCCTTCTCAGAGTGATAATGAAATGGCAATTTTTTTCTAGCTGCTGAAATACAATCTCCTTGTTTTCTTGCAGGAACACTGCAAACCAAACAGGTTACTGAAGAAATGAAACAGAGAAAGACAGATATGCATGAACTGGTTTCCACAGAACAATATGGGAATTAACCTTGGAAATAACCTGAGATCCTCTAAAGCAGGTATTGGGATCAATACTGATGTACACTTGAATTCACCTAAGATCACTATTTTTAAACATAAATTATCATATAGCTGGATAAGCTCAACATGAGGACACCAAGACATGGTAGTAGTAATTTGCAGGCACGATAAAAAAAATCCTGTTTATTTGCTAGACTGTAATTCTCAATTAACTACATATTAAAATATATATTAACTCTTGATGACTGGTTTTAAAGAGTGTATTATTAGTAACTAACTGCCATTGATCAGGCTTTTTTTTCCTTTGCGTTATTTTTGAGGGCTTTTTTTTCCCTTGGTTTTGTTTGTTAGCTGTGGGGTGGATTTTTTTATTAACAAGTTGCTATATAACACCTTCTGAATGCTAGTAAATATTAACTTCCAAACTAGAGGCAAGAAATAAAACAAGTGTGAAGGTGCAACTACTAATAAAATTGTCTTGGCCACACATATATATAAAACTGAGATGCTCAAGTGAACATCATGAATTTTAGACCATCTAGAATGCCTGAGAATGAAAACTGTAACTCGTATAAGTCTGGAAAAATGCAAGGAGAAATGATATATAAACAGGTGTTGCACTTACTCAATAGCAAGGAATGTATCTGTTCTATAAACAGCATTAAAGGAACCTAAAAGGGCAATTGCATGACATCAACACTTCTGAAGCCTCTTTGGATTCATATTAATAAATATCAGGTAAAGAGAGGCATAATTTAGTTGTCTGAATTGTGGGATCATGAATTAAAAGGTTCCTTTTACCATTCTGTACTCAAACCACAGTCCTATTAAGCATAAGACTGTAACATGAATTTTTACAGAATGAGAAAATATTATCAGTTCTGCATGTGATTAAGTCTAGCCCAAAAAGAACATGTAAAGCAAATGCTTTGGAAGGCCTGCCTTTTCGTATAAAAGACAGATCAAAGTGTTATTAGTAAAATTACATAATCCTGTTAAACTGGATCCTGGAAAAGGAGTACTGAAAGGCAATTTAGATTCTACCACTTCCTTAAACCACCACATTTTATTTATTTTAACTTGCAGGTCCTTACAAAACTCTTACTGGCATGTACGTACTTTTCTTTCCACTGAAATCACAAGACAGGACAATCAGGTTTGTTATCAAAAAAAACCTCAAATATAACAAACACATGCATGCATTTTTCTTGGGCTGCGGAATAGCAGCAGCAGTCTTCTGCTTTTCAAGCTGACAATTTTCCTAAGGACAGAAAAATTCTCGCTAATTTTTCTTCTGTTCTTCACTGAAGACAGATAACAGAGAGAAAAAAAACATACACAGATGGAAGGAGATTTCTTGTATGTTCTGCACACTGTACTGTCACCACAGGACCACCTGCAATCCTGTACTGTCCAGAGAGGTGTTCTCAAAAACACCTGGGTAAGCTGTTTGCCCAAGGACTAGGTACTGGAGATAAGAGGTAATTAGCAAATGAAACTATTCCTAGCACTCCTCCTTCAACATTAAGTGCAGAGCTGCAGCAGCAAGCTGGCACCTGGTACAGGGAAATGCTAGATGTGATCATTTCAATTTACACATTCAGCACTACATCCCATATGCTTGTCAATGTGAAAGTGTCAGTGATAACAGAGATACCCTAAGAAAATGCTCTGTTGAAATGCTGACATGAAGTTTTTCTGTATGAAACAGACCCTCTCCTCTGGACCATCTGTAACTTCTTCCTTTTCTCATGGGGCATGTGTTGGCCATGAGGTATTTTCATATAAAAAAAAAAAAAAAGTTTGAGTTTAAAGATAAAGTTATAAACCCTTAAGCATCCATAGACCAAGTTTACATGCCAAAGTATCATTCATATAAACACGCTACTTGCTCAGCAAGAAGAAAAACCTGCTGAGCAGAAAAAGTTTGCTGCAATTAGATACAGCAAAATTTATAACTGTGTTACAAAACTAAAGGAAAGTACCTGTTGCTATAACTACAAAGTCAACCAAACTGTAAAAATTTGACCGCTTTTATCTCCTGACTGTAGTATGTTTTTCCACTCCTATGTTCTGTTCAGAGCTTAAACTCACAGGTGCTTTTCCAAAACGTTTGCCAATGATTTCATAGCCAGAAATTTCTTAAGTACAACAAAAGTAGGAAGCTAGCTTTGTGTGAGAAGTGACAAAGTTTGCTGAATAAGTGACCAGCTAAGGCTAAGGAAGACAATGCAGAGAAGCTGAATGATTTCCTCTGCACAGCTGAGGTTTGTGAGGTGGTGTTGGTCATCAGAAAAGGATGATGGAGAGGGTGGAGGTTGAGAAACAGGATGAGAGTTTACAAGGCAACAGTATTACTCATTACACTCCTGAAATTATTTGGAAATGGGGTGAGAAGCGAGAAAAGACAAGGGGATTCATGACCACAGTAATGTACTACAAAACCTGAAAATGTAACGTAGTTAAATACTTCTTTAATATCCTGAACAATGAGTCAAGAAATATCTACTGGCACTCAATGACAGTGGATAATTAAGAAATGGCCACGGTCAGCATGTTACTTGGTGTTTTTAAGTATTCTGTCACCTTCCTCTGAAGCTCCCAGTACTGACTACCTGTAAAGGAAAAAAACCTGAAGGACCAAGATAAAATGAGTAAATTTTTGTTCCTGTAAAAGTCAATGCACTCTAAAAATCCCTACCGTACCTTTGAAAGGTCTAGCTTATCTGGGAAATGGGCCCTTTGGAAAAATCTTGTTTCCCTTTTCAAGACAGAAATCAGACGCAGTTCTGACATCTCCCCAACCACACCCTTACAGAAACAAAGACAGTCTTCATATTTCCACTTGCAAAATCCTGCAGACAATTTGGGATGCCCTTCATCATATTCATAACTAAATCAAGGAGATCCAAGCTCTAGATATTCTGACTTTAGACGACAGGGTCCCATAAAGAAGCATTAATCACGTTGAGAGTCAAACTGCTACTAGATTCTAACAAAGAATGACAAGCTTTAGACCTGTTCTCCCTCTTGAAAAGAAAATGCCCATTCAACTGGCACAGTGGT
This sequence comes from Acanthisitta chloris, assembly GCF_000695815.1. NCBI lineage: Eukaryota > Metazoa > Chordata > Aves > Passeriformes > Acanthisittidae > Acanthisitta > Acanthisitta chloris. Next base: position 42,196 of record NW_008653481.1, on the reverse strand, counting down.
TTTCCAAGCTTCAGTGGATAAAGAGACCTCGCTTTTTTTTTCCCCACCTATTTAAGGGTGAAGCACTCTGACAGCTCCACCGTGACCCACACCTCTCCCACTTGTCCAATGTCCAGGTGACATGGTTTAGGGAGGTGACTGGGGGAAATTTCTTCCTAAAAGGCTGTCTCCTGCCTGTCCTGCTTCCTCTACCAGTCCACCACAGGCATGCCAGAGAGAGCACAAGGGAGCTGATGGGGTGACAGAGGAGGGCTCAACACTTCCTATCACCATCAGATGGAAATACTGTAGCTCAGTATTATCTGGCTCACCCCACTAATGTGCATGTGCCCTCTGCAATGTTGGCTCCTGGGGCAGGTGCTAATGTCCTCCTGCCCAGGAGCATGGAGAGCACCCACAGACTTGCCCTTGCTGGTCTTCCAAAGGCACAGTGCCTACTGCAAACACCTTCTGATAATTAAATCTTAATACCTTCACTTTGGAAAGCAAACGCCGGACACAGAGAAGCTCTACACATCTCCACATGCTCCAGAGACTTTCCTAAATAATTTGTCAGCAGAACTAATTGAAAGCATGCAGCATTAATATGTTAACAGCAGATGTATGATCAAAGATACGTATCTCCCATAGAAAACTGGAATTTGTCAAGAGGGAGGAAAGAGATGCATGTGGACCTATTGTTGTGTAATTCTGTTTTTAAGCATTTATTTGGGATCCAATTTAGAAATTCCTGTTATACATTTTAACCATATGCTCTGTAGGTGTTTTTGGTCCCTCACTTTAAACAGCATCAAAGCCCTACACTGACCTCATCATAGGTACTTCAAGTTCTGATCTCCTAAATGCAACAAACACAGCAAACAACTGCAGTGCTTCTCCAAAAGTATCTGACTATAAGGTCTAGGTGTATATTCGAGCGACATGGGCAACGCTGACAGCTCTAAAAACAGACTTATCAGTTTAGGTTGCAGACATGCTATTGTGCTGTCAGCAGAACAAGCACTCTTGTAACCTTCAATACTTTGGTTGAAGAAAAAAAAAGTTTAGCATGAAAGGCAGAGGAAAAACAACATTAAGCATTCTAAGTCTAGGGAAGTTAGTCTACCATCATCAAAAGGAGACATCTACCTAAGCAGCAGATCTAATTTAGGAGGCGTGATTTTAGAAATGCTCAAAGAATAAAAATGAAATTTTAACTCAGCATAGATGCACACACTGTCAAAATATATATATGCATGCATAAATTTACCTGGTTTTAAGCTTAAACTACGTAGGTAATTTGTTAAAAAAATAATCCCAAATGAAGGGTATATATTTGTGTGGGCAACACAAATGGGAATTGACTCCAGCAGCTTTAATTCCAATACCTCCTTCACTTCTAATTCCCCCAGGTTAGCTTAAGAATGCAGTATAATTGAGAATTGGTTTCATGGAACAGCAATTCCAAATAAACAGGATATTGGAGATGAGAGTTCTATGTGTAAAAATGCATTCATGTCTAAAACATGAAATATGCAGTAAACACAGTATGTTTTGCCTATTTAAATGGTTAACTGGCATAAATAAATATGTATTTTAAGAGTATTTCTAGAAATAAAATTTTTAGTCAACAAGCCTCTAGGAAAAGTCAACTCATGACCAAACCAAGGTATCGCAAACTGTGCACTGTCTTTTCATTGGCAGAACTATTGCTAATACTCCAGAGAATCACTTGCTTGTGAGCAGCTGACACCATGTTATCAAGATACAAACGTTGCACATAAATTCTGGAAATCTTAAATAACGTGATTTCCTCATTTTATTTCTTCATAGTATCATTGGCAGCAATTCATTGGCCCTTATCACACAAGAGTTCCCATTTTCTACCATTCCATTTTAACCTGCCTAATCAGTTGAACAAAAGTACTTCATGTAAAATGATTCCTTTAGTTGCCTTAGCTACAAATCCCTGCAGTATTGTATAATTGAAATCTACTCACGTAAGTTAGGAATAATTAGGACCCAAAATTAAGCCAAACACCAAGTTAATTCAAATAGTCAGCTGCTGTCATTTAAATGGTTACAGAGTTTTATTGTTGCTTAACATCTCTGAATGCTTTTAAATGCAGCTGCTTTTTTTTTTTTCCTGTTGTGTTCTGATCCCTTACTCCAAATGGAAATAGAATCAGGAGAATAAAATTTGGTTAGATCACAATCATTCACAACTTGACCAAAGATTTTCTCTACTAAAGTTTTTCCCTAGTCACTAGGTTTTTCTATTTTATTTTTTAATCAGTCATATAAAAAAAAAGGAAATAAAAAGAATCAAAGCAGATGAGGCTCTGAGGTAACTAAAGTCAGAATCTTTGAGTCTGTTACAAAGGGTATTAACATGATGACAAATTTTTAACAGCAAATATTCAGAAAGCTTCTCTTCTTACAAAAGGTTTTTCTGAAGTATGAAGAAGGCAATGAAGTTAAAATGGAACCCTAAGAAATCCAAGAGTTAGAAAACAATTCATCAAAGAGGTGAGGTTACATATCCTAACTGGAGTCGTCATCAGGACTGAGTTATGACTGCTGATTTAACAGTGTAAAACATGAAATCATTTACATAGCAAATTAATTGTTACACTGGTATATATAAAACATGCAACAAAATAATTGCTATATTACAGTGTAACTGGTAAAGGAGAGACCAGTGGTTAGATGTATTTCTCGACCTTTTTTCTGTCGGCACTTACACTGCAGAACAAAACACTGTGTATTATAAATCCTTCAAAACAGTTTACATATCGATGACTTCCAGACTTTTGTATGGTGAATTTTAAAAAATGTACAATGCTTTTTAGATATATGAAGATGCACACACATACATATGTATCTTTACACTAGCATAAAGATAAGAAGATCTAAAGTGTAATACTGAGCAGGATTTGAATTGAAGACCTAAACCAAATGGTTTATGCATGATATGCTATGCTGATATTTTTTTTCCAGCTGGTGCATTAATACATGAAGTGATGTTTTGTGGACTCTATCCATCTTTATGGGTAATAATCCACATCACAAACCACCCGTTTGCCCTCTAGTACTTTCCATGCTTCACTCTTCACGCATGCCAGTTTCATCTGTGGCAAATTAAATGATGCAAAAGTGTAAGCAGCAAACTGTTCAGTTTTGTTTACTAGAAACACATTTTTCTCTAGCCACTAAGAAATATGATCAGTTCTAAGCCACAAACCCACATTCTTCCAATAAACTTTCAATGGTAAATGTTACAGTGGTGCAGAATCAATCCTAAATTTATTCTTAAAGTAACACTTTGTAATTATAAAAATTTTTAAAAAACCATACAAAAATATTAAGGACAATCCACAACCCTGAGCTAGAGAAAAGAACTGGGGCAGCTCAATGGAGAGAAACAGGAGAAAGTAATGTGAAATACTGTGGACAGCAGATCAAGTCACAAGCACAGTCAAACAGGATCAGTGGCTAACAGGCAAATCTGGCTGAAGCTCATTCAGAAAACGGCTGAAACAGAACTGATATGAAATAGCACTAAAGTCTATAAAAGGCAAACATTTCTCACTGCTTTTCCATCTAAAAATGCAGCACATAGACGGATCCAGTTTCAGTGTCAACTTCCTCTCAGATTTCCTAAACGAATTACTGAATTCAAATTCAACGGGAAAATTGCTCAAACAGCACCTTGCATTAATTGTACTTTCTGCTGGAACAGAACAAAACTACCCAACTCCTGAGAGAGACATCAAAATCACTGACAAGGGAGAACACAAAAGCCAGCTTTCCTTCCATCGTCAAGATCCCTCATAAAACTCGCCAAGTGCTGTATCCAACAACTGAAAGTTATGTGGTCCCCCTGGGTTTCTCACATGTATGGGTTGCTCCGGCAACAGATGAAAAAAAATTCATTTTGCTTCCCAACCAGTCTCCCCCACACATCTTTTATACACCAAGAAAACATCAGGGATTATTATACTAGTATAAATTGAGAAAACAAAAAGAATGAAACATTCCTAACCACCTGGACTGGTCCAAGCTCAGAAGGGACAACCAGGCAGTCTCCCCTACCATCACCAACGCCCTCATGTATATTTACATGGGTTGACTTAATGTAACTGGGACTAGGATAACTATCTCCCTGACTGAATAAAGGACCCGTAACAGACCCATAACACAGCAAAATTCATGCAACTCTTATTTCTTTATTCTTCAAAAGAAAGCAAGGAGATCGAGATTACAGAAGCACAAAGAGCTTCAGCACAACTGGGTTTCAAAAGCCAGTGGAGTAGTTCCAACACTCCTTCAGGAGGGGCAGAAATTTGGAACACCTTGAGCAAAAGGATTTTTTCAGCTCCCACTAATCAGAAAGAACTGCATATTCAATTTATCATACAATGTGGATTTCATGTATGGCTTATTTGCAGAGTCACCCATACAAAATATACCGTGTTAAAAATGTAAAAAATTTAGTATTCCTGAAAAAGACCTGATTTATGATTGGAAAGATATCCAGCATTCATGCATCTAATTCAAAATGTCAATCCAAACATAATAAAACAAAATCATCAGAAGGAGCAACTATAAATGCTCTTCCAAACAACCTATGCTGATGACTAAATATGACACTAGTTAACCACTACAAAAGGTCAGACAATTCTTAAGTGTCTTTTCCATGAAGGTTACTCCATAAAAATATACAATTGCGAAACAGTACGTTGGGCTCCTATATTATTAAGTGCATCTATGATGGGAGCATGAATGGACAAACCAAGAACTTCTCTCTGTGAATGGTTTTATCTCCTCTTCCTCATGTCACACAATCTGGAATGCTATCACAAACATGGAACGAGGCACATACATGAAACGTTAGAGTTGTTTGCATAACTCCTTTTTCTGTAGTGCTTTCGTCCTACAAACACTTCCTGCTATCAAGACATCCATACAATACACAATTAGCACAAACTGTATTCCTTTCTGTGCCATTTACTCACAGAGGTAGACCATGAGCATCAATGGATCTACTTGCAAGTATAAAACCCATTATGTGCTTGCAGAACTTGGCAACAAATATTAAATCTAAAATCATTATACTTTATGATAATTTTTATAATCAGATCATAAGGACACTAAATGCATTAAGAAAGCCAGCACTGAGGCATTCATTGAAATCAGATGCTTCAGGCAGTTAGACTTCCATTTTACACTATGGCCTGAAAGTACAGTATGAAGAGAGACAATGTTGTTGAAACTATATAAAAAACCCTTGTTACTAAGACAAGCAATGTTCTTCCACTTGACAAAAATCAGAAATTAAAATAACTAAACACTTTTAAAATTCAACTCTTACTAACAAATAAATTATATATATATTGTCCGTATTTAGTAACAGAATAGTAATGAAGCCTATTTGCTCACTGAAAGACACATATGGCCAAGTTATGCTATTGTGTTCTTGGAAAGGTACCCTATCATAATAAATTAATCTAAAATATACTCATATTTAACGAAAGAAAAGCCCCTGAGGCAATGATGTCAGCGCAGGTTACCTGAAGGTTAAGTCAATCCCCCCTCACTGCAATGGTCAGCTGCTCACCTCACCCACAGAGACCCACCAAGGTTACAGCAACTAAAGACAGTCAACTCAAGAACAGCTTAGGAGGCTCTGAAAATACAGCATCTGCCCTTAGCACAACACACTGCATTTCTATTGTTTTACACATTTCTTCCTCTCAAAACAGAGCTCAAGAATATGCAAGATCTCCTCTCTCATAAAGGAGAACGTTTTACAGTAACTGAGAAGACAGCATATCAAAATAGTAATACACATAGTAATTATGCATTTACACTCTTTTCTTAAATTGTAAGACTATAAGACTCTTACATTAACACTTCCCAGCAAATACTCATTTAAATGTTTAAGTACAGTATTTAAAATGGTTCTTCATGCATTCTTCTACATGGTTCTTCTACATTTTAAAATAGTAGTGGGTTTGCTTTGGTTTAAAAAATGTAGTGCTACAGCATAGAATCCTGCAGACCTCACTGCTTGGGGAATATATGAAAGCATATTCAGTGCCAGCATGCTAAAGTATCTCTGGATTTTCCAGGCAGTCTGACAGCCTCTATTACCCGGAAATGCAACTGAAATGCTTAACAGACATTCCTCTTTAAGAAGAAGTTTGGTCTCGCTGTTTGGATCAATTTCCTTTCTAGCAGATATGTTGGACCTACATCTCCCACAGAAAAGGAAAAAGAGATATCCCAGATAAGTATGCACCAGCATATCCCACTGAAAAATGGCATGATCTTCCAGGACAGAAAACAGGACTCAATGCAGCAGTTGCTTTCTGCAGAAAATCAGTTGCTCCCTTCACACAGATCTTTATTCTGCATAAGCTGTATTAAGCAATTAAGAAAAAAATTTTCTAAGGAATTGTAAAGCACATGAGGAATACATGATATAAATGAAGATAGTATTGGAAGGCTTATTAGAGCGACCCACCGAAGGGAGGGCATTAACTGGCTAGCCTTAGCACACTGGGTATGCTTACAGATGCTTTGCCAACTCTCTAAACCAAGTAGGTTCTCTGTAGCACCAACTGGGTGCTTCAGAGAGCTCTCACTGTGATAAATTCTCTGGCTAGAAATTAAATTAGTGCTCCTATTTGCTCTTGCGTGACTCCATAATGGATTTCACTCCTTGTAGAACCAAAATCCACTAATTAATAGAAGTTGATTTCTTCTCAAGTCCAGGGTACAAGTTTTTTTGAATTGTTATCCTGGGCAAAATCCTACTAACACTTCCTAGTAAATGTGTAGGAAGACTGACATGCTTCTACAGTTTGGCCAGTCCCTCTGCCATATGCCTTAGACACTCTATGTCTGAGTGGCTTGACAGAAGGCTAAAGATTTGAAGCAATACACTGAAATAACAAATATCTTTGTAGTGGCCCAACATACATTATCAGTATTTAATATGTCTTTTCTTTAGTAAATGCAGTAACTCTGAACATGCACTTTAAACTGCTTCCAATCCAACACTCAGCTCTTTGGCTGGCATAACTGGAATTTACAGGTATATGTGTTTCTGAGTGTAATGTTCATTAAAAAAAACATTCAAAGGCAAAGACAGGCTGAAATTCTTTAAAACATTAATTCCATTTAGGAAAACAGAATTAAATAGATAATGAAAGCATGATGCTTCTTCCTTTGGAGAAAGCAGAGATAATAATTCATAATAAAATGTATTAAAATTGTATTAAATCTTGATTAAAACAGAATGCAAGCAAAGAAAATTATTTCAGTGCTTCCCAAGCATTTGTGCTTCTCAAGCAGCGGAAGAGAATAAAAACAAAAGGCATCAAAAGGTAGACAAAAAGGTGGACTTTGTAAGCAAGATAAAGCTTAAAATATCAAAACTTGCACAGTCCAAAAACAAATCTTCACCAGAATGTTTAGCTCTGACATCTTTTTTTCATATGCATATTAGTCTATGTGTCTTAACTTGCTTGAAGAGAAACCAATAATATGTGTAATAAGCTTTCCACTCTGCTTTGCTATGGAAACAAGGCATGTGTGATCTCACTCTCTCTGACTTTCTGTATTTTCTCAGATGATTTTTAACTTGTTGGATGATTTCACCTAATTAGGAAGGGGGAGGGGAAGTGGGGGAGAAAACATAGGTGGTGTCAAAAGTAATTAATTTCCTAGTGTTTGTAAGAAACAGGTAAGTAAATGTATGGGACTCAACTGCATGGGACCGACAGGATCACAATCTCCTCCAACTGTGACACCAGAGGGCTGTGATGGTATGAGGCAGCAATGGGCTCTGGCACAGGCACAGAGGGAGCTCCAGTCTTCCCTGGGACACAAAGCCAGGTCTCATACAGCTACCTGTCCAAGTCCAAACCAAACTACTTTCCAAGGCAGACCTTTCAGTTTGCCTTTTGTAACAAAACTGTAGTTTTGAAGAAATGCCTACAGCAGAACACACTAGAAAAAAGGACAGAAGAACACCTTCTGAAATGACATCAATATTCAAGCTCGTAACTTCAAGTTTTCATTCCTTTTTGCAGCCTCTTGTCTTTTCCTTACTTAGGGCTGCAATGTTTGCTGTTGATGGCAACAACAATGTTTTTCAAACCTCTACACAACAATATCGACCTACTGTTGATCAAATGTACCAGCAATGTATAGTAACTCAGCGCAGTTTTCCCCTCCAGGTGCCTGCACTTGTCTGTTCCAGGGGCATTTCACCTGAAGGAATGGACTGCTTCAAAAGGAACCCCATCTGGACTGCCTTGCCAGGGAAAACAAAGCAAAACCAAGACCTTCTTAACTGAAGATATGATTCCTGTTTCGATAGGGAACACTAAAATAAAATTACAGCCTTCATATAACTCTGCTTACTTGCTAAATCCCTGGAGAGTTAAAGTCAAGGCACTGTGAGAGTAATGAAGCCTTTTCTTGATTGGAAAATGTTTCATTATACGAACAAATGAATCACTTGTCCACACCCAGGATCTTTCCCCCCTCCCTCCCCCTTTTCTCTCAGTTTAACTGTACAGAAACATTAAAATGTAACAGCAGGGAATGCAGCCAGGTTTTATCTCCCCCATCAACTGCAACAACCTGCATGTACACATAGATTTCTATTAAAACCCCTAAGTTCCAAGCAAGAGAATTAAAGATTTTCTTATTTCTAGCAAAAGTTAGATGCTCTTATTTCAACCTTTGTTCATGTTCGAACTTCCAGGCATGAAGTGCTACTAAAGCATGTTATACTTGGCATCTCTTATTACTGAACCAGAAGGCAATGTAATCTTGTGAGAAAGTGCAATAATGCGGTATTCATTTTGTTTCTGTGGCTGGAAGCCAACTCTATATTAATATTCATTTCCAGTATACAGAGGCACAGTATTTCATTTATTTTAAGAATTTACAATTAATTTGGTATGATTCTGTTATCTGTTCCCAATTTCCTTCCCTGTTTCTTTTAGCTGAAAAAGCAGCTCTTGTATAGACTTAAAAAAGTAAATTCACAACTGAAGCATCAAAAGATTGCTACTGGCTACTAAAAGCAAGAAAAACAGGGACAGAACAAACCAAACTTGAAATATTACAGATGACAATGAAAATTAACTTTCTGCAAACAGCAAAAATTCAATCTGAAGTTCTCAGTTGACTTTTTCCTTTCCAAACTCAGCAGCTAAAACCCTCTTTGCAGCATGCTGTTTTGCAACTGTAACCAAGCCACAGAAAGTTGTCTGTCCACTTTTCTTCTGCTTTCAAATGTTTTCAACCACCAGTACCTGAATCTCTGCAAAATGCACTAATATGGGGATCTGAAACAATTGCAATAATTTTAAAAAATCCTTAGTACTTTAAAACTTCAGGAAAAAAACCCCACCAATATAAATGAATGTCTCTACTTCCTACACCTTTGGTTTCAACTAGTGCAACCACTTTCCCAAAATAAGTGCATTTATAATTGACACCAGTTATTACCAAACCAGCCAGTCAAAAGGTTTATAATTCCAATCTCCTAATCTGCATTTACCCTTTTTACCTGTGAAAGAGGCCGAAGAACATTTTACCTTCCAGCTGTTCGCGCTTACTTTCCTATAAAAGTAAGATTATACCCAAGTCCACTGACTCGACAGCCACCAAGAGAGCAGTCAGTACAGCAGCTGCCCGATCCAAAATCCCACCAATGATGAAACTGTCCAAGGTCTGCAGTGCACTGTGGGCAATGCCAGTTTTCTAATAAATCCTGGCAGTATAGAAGAAGATAGAGGGGAGGACGGGAAACTGACTGAGAAAGCTCTTTAAGCGAAATGAGTTTTCCCCATGTTCAGAAATGTTCATAAAGACTCCAAGGATGCTCTTCCCTGATAAATGTGTATGTTCACACATGCAGATGAACACCCTATTTCAGCAGAGCTTGTCTGTCAGCACAACGCACGACCCGAGCTGTGTTAGTCTAGAATAAAAGCTTAGGAAATTACGCAGTCAACATGGAAGACTGTATACAATATTTAAATTTTAAATCTTGGGGTTTGCCATTTTTGGAGACTTTTCGTTTATAGACTAGATCCTTTTTATTTATATAGATTTGGGAAAGAAGAGAGGGGGAGGCAGAGCAGCTTTCCTGAAGTATCTCTGAAAATTTAGCCATAAAATTCAAAGAATTTTGACAGGGTAAGATATGTAACTGCATTAAAAGATGGTGAGATCACGCCACAGATGCACCAAGGAAGACTATATATTATATACAGATTACTGAATAATGAGAGAAGCCATGGAGATGCTATTTTATTACTAAACCAATATTTTCACCTGCAATATAGTCCATCAAAATACTTACACCCAGAAATGCAAATAATCCATTTTTTTCTGTTCATTCGTGTTCCTCTTTTTATTAAAAGGGCCACAAGAACAGCTAGGGAGACAGACTAGCTGGGTAAAGTATATTTTATTTAGAAAAACAGATAAAGAATAGATAATGCAACCATTTTAAAGTATCTTTTTCCTTCCTCATCTCTTAAATTAAAGAGCCATTTTAAACACATTTGGTAGCAGTGAAGTATTTTTCCCTTTTCTAAAAAAAAAAAGTCAAAAAATATTTTCAAGTAGATGCTATTTCTGTACGCACTTTTGAGTTTTATTTCCTGAAATTTAACTTGCATAGTTCTAATCTTAATGAAGTGTTTGTCATTTCATTTGCAGCACGCCAAATTAGAGAAGTAAAATGAGTATTTCATTTCCACTGTTTAGTTATTTTATATCACATTATCTATATGTTCCTTCTAAATAGTTGTGCAATGAGAACAGAAAAAGAATAAACAGGAAAAATACAAAAATACGGCATAATCAAGGATATTAATACTGTCAGTTGCCTGAACACTGTGTTTCAATTTCAACATACGACACTAGCAAAACCAAAAAATATATTTTCTTTTCATTAAAAAAAGTCAATTTGAGTCTCATAAATAAAACCTAGAATATACTACAGATACCTTTCATTTGACATCCTTAAACTTAAGTCATTTAACAGAAATTAACTGTACAGACCATTTTAACTCATCTGCAGACTAAGTAATAAATAAACTAAAGCTTACCTTCAGTACACTGCAGGAAGCTGATAATGAGCAGAAACCAAAAACTTTGCATTCTGCAGCCAGAAGACACCATTATTGATCCCTGTAAGAATTTCCTTTGTATTCCTTAATGAATCCAGTTATAAAAGCCCAGCATCATCGAAACCAGTGGTCTGCATTATTCATCTTCATACCTGCAGTAGTAGAGGATTTGGAAGAAAAGAAAAAAAAAATCCATCAACAGCTGAACACCAATAATTTGGAATACCAAATTTTACTTGACAAAAAAGATAAAAATTTTTAATAAAAACTGACAGTACACCTGTACTGTAGCTGAAATTTGGCAGGTTTGTGGGATGTAATCTCTCAAGGTCAGTGATCATGAAACAGAATGACAAATAATGATACATGTTAAAGCTGAAAGTACAAACATTATTGATGTACTTATACTAAGGCACATGGGGAAAAAAACACCCGGAACAACAGGAGAATGTTTTCTCTGAATGTAAGAAACTGGATCTGCAGATCAACAGGTAGAGTTTTTCCCACTCCCCAAACTGACACCACCTGCATTTCTCTACCTCAAAGAACCACAATAAAATTAAATCTAGGGCACTGCCATATTTCTGAGGGATACAAAACATGGAGTGGCCAAGAACCACAGAGGAACACATCTCAGCACATAGGCTGGCCAGGTCTGCTCCCTGCCACGGCTCTGACATTCCTTCCATGCCACACACAGACTGTTCTCCTTGGATGAGAGAGGTAGTAACAGCAACTTTGCCGACAAAACAGTTTGTTCAGGAAGCTTCTACATATGACTCTACAGTTAGCTGTATTTCTACCCAATAAACACCTTCAGAGAAAAGGGAATAAATATAAGGGATTAGACTCTCCTGTCCTTAGCTTCGGACAAGATTTGTCTCCTACTGAGAAATATGAACTGAACTGCTCCAGTAAATGATGTACCAAAGGAAGAATTCTTAAAGCTATCATTTGCATTTGAAAAATATAATTACAGTGATGGAGTGCAGTAGCTGTGATAGATTTGACAGCAGAGTGCTCCCTTTAGCTAATGACTCCATTCTCTCACCAGCCAACTGAGTAACTACATACATCCTCTTGCATACCTCACTGTATGGAGCCAGGCCACGCTTCAGCCCCGACTACTGGAGTTTGGAAAGCTAGAGGAAAATTAACATCCATATAAAATGAAATTATTTTTAACTGGAAAGCTGGCTCTACACATTACAGATATGTGCAACAACTCTGGAAGAATGACTCTCTGAACAGTGCAGCAATCACAGCTGCAAAGAGCTGGGCCCAGTGTCACATTGGCTTGGCCTCTCCAAGACCAATGAACAGGGCTACGTGGATGTATTGCTAAGATACCTGAAATCAACATTACTTTAAAATCACGTAACAATGACTAGATAAAAATTTAAGTGGCAGGATCCAAGGGCCACTTATGATTCCTATGAGTACTGGAGCATGTTAAGGGCTTTAAAAATACATTTACCCTTTTTGCAAGGAGAACTGGAAAGGATGAAGAGCACAAAATGCCAGATAAAGAAGTTCTATGAACTGTAGATAATTTTAAGAAGTAGAAACTGTAACACCTCTTATACTGGTCAATGCTAATCTTAATCAATGATAAGTTTGTTCCCTGAGCACACAGACAGGAACAAGGCTGACACTCACTTTTCTCCCCGAGGAGAGAAAAATAGAAATTAACAGAAAACATTACGGAACAATTTCTCTGGTACTCAATGAACTCAGTGTAACTGTGGCAGAGTAGGAGATTATTAAATAGCCAAGCAACCTTCTTTACTTGGCTCCTCTTTCAGAGAAGTGGACGCATCCTCTCACAACATGAGCGTGCTTGTGGTTCCTCACATAGGGAAATGAAAGAAAACCAACATCTAAGGCCAAGTGATTTTATGTTTATTCATAGATAAAAATGAGCCCTTTTCCAATTTCCAACCACAGATAGGTGTTCTTCAATCACAGACACTTTCATCTACAAGTATTCCAAGGAGCACACAAAGGCACAAGGAGTGCTGCAGTGCAGGACAGCCAGAGCATGGCTCCCCTGCCACACACACAGGCCTAGAGGTAAAAGATGTGCCCTTAATCTAGATGGTGAAACACCAGCTGCTATAGGACAACTCAGAAATAGTTATGAAGAGACAGTCATATTGTATCTCTAGATCTTTTACAATGGGCTGAGAGTGTTTTGCAACGAAAAGGAAATAAATCTAAAAATCCACAAAGGATGCACTGAATTCAGCAGAAATTACAAATGCAAAGGAGCTCCTGCTGAGTAAAGAAGAAAAAATTGCCACCATGGTATCTAAAAAAAACAACTCTGGGGATAGTTCAGCTAAAAGCTTGGGAAGGATCTGGATTAATTTTTTACCTGTAGCACCCAAAGGAAAAATCATAAAACTATTTCACACACACTAGAGACTAATCAGCATAATTTCAGTAAGCAATCAGAATAATCCAAGAGAATAGATGAGGAACAATAATGGCTAAAAGTGAAATTAAGTCAGCTTTCTGATTGCTCCCAGTCTGTCCAGAAGATTTTGACTTCCTGAGACTCAGGTTTTATCTTTATTTCCGTAACACATCACTGCACTCACAGATTGTGAGACATTTTCCTACAACTCATGTGGATAGTGACATACGTGAGCTTTATCATCCTTAAACTCAGCACTTCCTTGTGGGCCTTTTTTTAAATGGAAGGGGAGGCAAGAGTTATTATGTTAAAAACAAAAACAGTAATCAAAGCACCACTTGCAGTGAGACCCAACATTTCCCTAGAAACAGTTGCACAATGTATGCCAAAGGCTTTTCTTTGTATTTTAAACTGAGTAAGAGTTTTTGACGCTGTACACTAACTTAACTATTTCAGTAAGAAACTACAATTTCTAGAAGATATTGATGTCTTTGTGATATCAAAAGCAGCACAAACTATTCAACTAAGAATAAATGCAAAATATTTTAAAGGACAAATTTAAGTGTTTTGTGCAATATACTGTTCTCTTTAGATTGCTATAGCCTACAGACATAGAATTTAACTCAGTGTGCTGCTGCAAAAAGAATTCAAAATAAACTAACCAGCCCCTACCAGGTTATCAGTAACACATGTTTTTCAAAAAATGCAAGAAAAAAATGAAACAGTGTGATGACTGATGCAACAGGGTTTGATTTTGCCTCTTTTCTTTTGAATAAAAATTAACACTTTCACAGTAAACAATTTTTACTGCAACCTATATATTTGAGAAACTCTGTGAGGCTTTAAGTAAAGGAACGCTGCAGTTCTTAACCAACTATTCATCAGCATACCAAAAGCTAAACCTGAAAAAAGGCACCCAGACATGAGCTGGAGCCAGAGAGCACTCGGGCTATAGACTGCTGTCAGCCACCTCCTTCTGACCACCCATCTATCAGCGATACACAGACTGTCAGTGGCATCTCACAACAACAACAAATCCCAAAGCAAACAAGCAGGACCAGGAAAAGACGTATTAAGTTACTTCTTTGTAAACAGAAAAAGGAGACCACGGCGAGCGCCTGTCCTGCACAAATAAGTTATTTCCCCTCAGACCTTAATAAACCTTTTCTCTGGATCGCTGACTGCTTCAGCTTGTGGGTGGGGCATAGAGAAACTCCCCAGAGCAAAAGGTTGCTTGAATTTCAGAGCGCAATAAAAGCTGCCCAGAAATTTTCAGTTGTACCTTAAATCTCCACCTCTGGACCATATGCAGTCCCCTGCAGAAAGAAAACCAACCCTCTGCTGGAAGTAGAGTGGTTCACCTTGTTAAGCTTCTTCTCATATGTGCTGTTACAGAAGGCTAGATCAGGAATAGAAATGTTAATGTTCAAACCTGTACACTGCAAAGGTACTGGGCATCTCTTCATACTGTATTCATACGCTGTGCTCCAAGTCCCGAGTATCTTAGTGCCCCCTGCCTCTCCTCCTTGTTCTTCTGTGCTTCTGAAACTTCTTACAGACAGAACACGACTGCTGCAGAATATATGCCACTGTTGGCCATCCCTCTCCCCGCAACATTGCTCAAGAGCACCCCAGAGATAAGAGAAAGCTGCTCCAAGCATGCTCCTTGAAATACTTTTATCTTTGAAGAGAAAGACCTCTAAAGGACTGCCACATCCCAACTCTACTCTGTTTAACCTTCCCAAGGTTTTATTTTCAAAAGCCAAAAAAGGGTCTTTTAAGAGCTTCCGGACAACTGACACGGCATGCTCAAAAGCTGCCTTTTCCCTCCTGTTCTATCCAGCTTTTCAGGCAGTTAAGACAAAGGGGAACACAGAGATGGTTCCAGCTAAGCAAGGATATTTTTCTTTAGCTGAAAGTCTTTCAGACTAATGCCGATGTATTTTAGAGTATAGCGCTTAATTTTCCGAATCATCTTAGAAATGCTGCAGAGCACTTGCAACCTCAGTCAAGCTTTAACATCCCTACGACAGAAATAAAATTTATACTAGTTTTACAGATGATGAGGCACAGAGAGGTAAGAAACATCAGCTATAGCTGCACTGCTCGTACATGCCAAGGAACTACTAGCAGGATCCAGGCAGTCCTTCTTATAAATCCTGTGTGACCTACCTTGCCATACATGCAGCACCCCCACTGCCTTTCATAACCCAGTTTATGAAACTAAGTAATTCTGTAATATATCTGAGACACTCTGCAGAGGGAAGGAGGGGGCAGAGGAGGCAACGGTGAGTAGATATATATATTCATACAATATAATAGGCTACTTAGTCTCCGGAGAAATCACGTGTTCACGTGCTTTCCCATCGTGAGGCTTCCCCAATTTAAAAAAAAAAGTTAAACTTCCTATAATCTGTAACCCAAGAATTTAATTAGTGCAGTGTGATTAGTAAAACTGCCTAAGCCGCATTAGTAGACTAGGAGAAGGAGACTAATACTGTTTATGATCCAAAAGCTAGTTTTCTACGTACCTGCAATGAGACCTAGCTCTAGTTTTCAACACTGAAGATGCCTTCAGATGCATTCAATGTGAGTTATTCCTAAGTTTTCAATATGCTTATTCAAAAACTGATTTACATTAATAATTCTGCTTTAGTGCTACTGTACCAGATTGCTGAAAATCTGGTTATGAGTTCTAATTATGAATCTTACAAAAAAAAACCCTGAAGACAAGCAAGATTCCATACTGATCTAGTTAGCTTCCTTCTACTACCTATGGTAAACAAACAATGCTTGATCTGCTCCAATTAAACAAGCTGTATACTGCAAGGAGAAAGGAAAGGCTGACTCTGCTCCGTCTAAAACGGTTAACAAAGACTTCTTTTCCATTAAAAGCAATTTAATGCTCAAAATGTAGCAGTCTTATCTACAATTCTGTATTCAACGGTCCCCATTAATTGTCACCTTGAGCACTGTATTTCTAACCCAAAACATCTCTTCCCACACTGCATGGAAAGAATACAGTATCAGGAAAGGGAGTAACACAGTAAGAACAAGACTTGACCAAGGTCATCCAATCTTGCAACAAAAAAAATTACTTCAATGCATTCAGCTGCGCTGTGCTCTGAAGTGACATGCCCATGCCTGAGAAACGCCTGAAATAATGCACAATAAATGAGTATCCTAAATTGAGAAAGACCACAGAAACACCCACCCCACACCAGCCTGGGTTCCCAGCTCATCACTGCAGCAGATCATTCAAAATACTCAATCTACCTATGCAAGATGTGACACTACAGAGTGCGCTGACACTATTTTATCAGTGCAACATCACAATTTAGTCCATCAGTCCCCAGCAGCTCAGTGGTCTACTGCAATCATTCACAGAGAAAATAAATAGGATTTGAGACGAAAAGACAAAGATTTTCCTTTCTCATCAGCACTCCAGTTCAGCCTGGACTCACTCCTGTGTTTTACAGACACGTTACACAGCGGTCCATTCCCGACAAGCCAGCTTTGCCCCTTCTTGTTAACACAGGATAAAGCCTGGACACTCTAGGGAGTTTTCACTCAATAAGCCAGCAAAGTAAACCTTTGCTAGCGCTAATAAGAATGGCTTTTTTTGGCTCCAGGCACTCTCCTTTTGCCAAGTCTGAATTTCTCTTTTTGCCTTTGCTAAATGCTCAGAATCAAGGGGGGTGGGGGTGGGGGGTGTCACTCAATCCTCATTGCGAATTCCCTGTATTTCACCTGAATTGATGCCGTGCTGCTACATCAGACCACCTCCACTCAAGCAGTGCAGATAAAACCTTTCGACCATTTCTGCCCTCTGTGTCACTACATCTTCCTGAGGACTCAAGGATAAATCCCCAGCAACCAAAGAAGGGGGGAGGGAAAGGGATGCTGTAAGTCAATTACAACCGTTATCGGCTGTAATATCTTAGTGTCATGCTGAGCATGTTAAATACGCTGATCACTCTGGACACCAGAGGCACAGTCTGAGGCTGTTTGCCATTCTCTTCATTAAACTGCAAAACAAATAGCTCTCATTTTCAAACCTATGTAGGACAGATTTTAGGAACATCAAAAATAAACAAGAAAATAATGAGTATCTGTAAAAAACACTGAGAACCATATGACAAACCAAAAGAAGCAATCGTAACAGCTGAAGAAAATTCAAAGGCTTTTCAAACTTCTCAGAGAAATCCTCAAAATAACCTATTTATATTAAAGAGCTCATTTCTTCCCTCGTTAAAAAAAAATCACTAGACTAACATCAACCAAAGACATGGCAGTCTTGTAAGACAGGAAACTGTTTGTTGACAGCCTTGACAAGGCTCTGCGAAGGCCTGCATTTCTCAAAGCTGTTATGCCACTTAGCTGATACCTTTTTTTTTTTCCCCTCCCATCCAGTGTTTTTCACAGCCAAGAACTTGTTTGAAGTGGAAGTAGACTGAAAAACAAAACAAACAGAGCTAAGTCCTGGGACTGTGGTCAGACATGTCGGTACCTGTGAAGCAATGTGGTATTTCTCTAACTGACTGCAAGGATTTCAACACACCTGATCTCTTTATGGCTGCTTGTCACCAGGCTTAAGCAGGGAAATGAATTCTGATATTGAATACTGCATCCATCTCTGGGGCCCCCATGATAAGAAGTACATGGACACGTTGGAGCAGGTCCAGAGGAGGCCACAAAATAATCAGAGGGCTGGAGCACCTTTCCTATGCAGACAGGCTGGGAGAGTTTCAGACTGGAGATAACAAGGTTCTTGGGGAGACCTTACAGTAGCTTTCTAGCACCTAAAGAGGCTACAGGAGAGCTGGAGAGGGCCTTTTAACTAGGGCCTGTAGTGCAGGACAAGGAGGAATGGCTTTAAATTAGAAGAGGGTAAATGTAGATTAGATATCAGGAAGAATTTCTTCACTACACGAGTGGTGAAGCACTGGAACAGGCTGCCCATGTGGTGTCCCTGGAAGTGTTTAAGGCCAGGTTGGATGGGGCTTTGAGCAACCTGGTCTAGCAGCAGGTGTCCCTGCCCATGGCAGGGGGGTTGGAACTGGATGATATTTAACGTTCCTTCCAACCCAAACTGTTCAACGATTCTATGATGATATGCCTTTCACAGCTGACACACTGAAGCAAGACAACTCCACAGACCAGCACAGAGCCAGCAAAACACCCACGAGTTACTAACTTCCAAAATAAAATCAAGTTACAGGCAAGAGCAGACAGGAACATTTACAGCACTTTTACCCATGCCATAACTGGGTTAATGGGGGCTGTATAGCCCCAATACACTGGACCTGCTGGGGGACAGCTGTGCTGCAGTCCTAACATTTGATATTCATGTACAAACCTCAGTCTGTTAGCACCAATTCCCTGGAAACTTCTGCCCTGAAAACTTATTTTCTAGGCATGTGCCAAGGAATGTTATCAAAAAGACTCATGAAGGTGCTGGTTTAGCATCCATTTTCTATCAGATGTACTTATGATCATATTAAGTGGTCTGTATTCAATATAAATTATATGGTTCAAGTTTCAAGAACAAGCTTGTGTGTGCAGCAAAACTGCTTTGTTGTTACCAGACAAATACCAATGCTTTAAAAAGTAACTGAAACATATTTTTCATTATAAAAAATCAAAAGCAGTAGGCACATAGATATACTAACCATGCACTGTGTGGCAGATCTTTGCTTAGAGACAAATATGGTTCTAACATTAACATCTGTAAGACCATGGCCTAATCACTGTGCAGTGCAATATGAAACAAAATCAATGGTGGCACCTAAGATGTAATCTCTGCTGCGTTTGGCTCACTGCTCTGAATCTTTGACTCATACATCATTGTTACTAGCCATTCAGTGAATCAATATTCAGATTCCCTCTTGGTCTATACATATGACCACTAAATGAAATAATAATGACCAAAATCTGTCCTATATTAGGTTATCAATATTACCAAAAGGGATTTCTTGGGAGCAATGAGGTAATCTAGGATAAAATACATCAGATGAGCATGCAAAGAAATGTGAAAAACCTGTGACTAAATATAGAGACAGCAGGAGAAAGGTATTTTAAATACCTCTTCTTCCAACATATCCTCAACTATTAAAATTTATCACAGCATCACAATAATGCATTTTATGAAAGACCATTTTGATAATGCATGCTTTTAATTATGTTTTAATACCTAAGCATTTTTCTTTTTCTCCTTTCAAACCCCTTCTTAAATTATTCCTAGCATTGTTTCTTTTTTCTGAAGCACGATTAATATTACAATGATCAGAGAGTAGTGTTTTCTTACCAGCAGCCTGATAGTCAGAAGCTCTAGATGACCACACTTAAATTCCACTAAAACCACCACCACCACATAAACTTCTAAGAGTAATTCCACAAAGCTGCATTTTCCAAACCATTCACAAACCATTTAGTTATTAAAAAGGAGCAGATCATGTCTTGCAGAGAAATCTGAGAAGTGTTGTGTGCTACCGTCCCATACTCGGCCATGAGTCATAGCAAAATTTGTAATTTTGACAGTAGAAGAAAGGAAGAAGTCTTTAACTACTTTCTAAGCATACAAGAGATTCTCCAGGCAAGTATGACTTATGGGTAAAAATTCCATTGAATTTACATAAGCCTTTGGAGGGCTTCTGTGTGCACTTAACAAGTAGAATAAAAAGAGTACACAGTGACAGAAGACACATCTCTCAGGTTCACCACTTTTACATACCAGTAGCACTTAGAAAGCTGAACACTCAAGAATCATAAAATAAAAATCAACGAACTCCCTGTTTTTCTCCTAAGTGGCTTTTCTCATACACATTTTCATGGCAAAAACAAGAACTCAAGGGCAAAAAGCCATATATGACAGTACTGCAGACTACACTAACTCTCTTCCTTGCACCTACACACAAATATACTACTCAACTACCTAACTATTCCTAGCACATCATCAAGAATGTGAGAAATATACATGAAAAATATGGCAAATAAATCTTCAGGATCTAGTCAGAAAGGGCCTGATTCTGCAACAAAACAAAGGATTTGGTTCTGTTCCTAAATGACGGGCTCTGTGAAGATGAGCTGCCTGGGCATCTAATGGTGCAACTACAGTTAAGAGTATTTTCTTGTACAATTTAATAAGCAATGAACATTCAGGTGGGTATTCTTCACTGTGCAAGGCAGCTGAATGACTACCAGTCATTCACCAGAGCTGTAACACTCCTTCAGCTGGGGTAAACTGCGGGCTTTCTTACTTATTCAAACCATAATAGAAAAATAGACATTATTTCAGTTAATTTTTTACTTCTTTTGTAGAAAGTCTAAGTCAGAAAACTATAATGAATACATCTGGAAAAGTTACGAGCAAGAAGAGCTCTAAATTATAATTCAACAGAAAGGGTTCTTCTACCTGCATGCACCACTGTTTAAAACTCTTCTCCCTAGTAGACACGTAGTATTTTCTCTTCTGCAGAGTTGCGGGGAGAAAGAAAAATGCAAAAAACCTCCCATCTTTTGTGGAAATGGTGAAGGTCTGTTCTATGCATTGTGGAAAAGGAAGTGTGAAGTGATATCTTTTAAATATTAAACAAAATGGAATATGGGTTCTCTCCAGCATTGCCATGCAGCCACCATGAGCAGTTGAGGACAAAGTATACTGAAACTGCTTTCATGCAAAGAATTTTTAAAATGGACTCTTTCCATCGGAGCGACTGAAAACATTATATTTCCCGTAAATTTTAATTTTTTTTAAATCACTCATACAGCACAGATGAAATTGAAGATACATTTTTAACACAATTTTTAGCAGCAATGTGACCTCTGCTATTCTGTAGTTTCATCAAGCAGACCAAGAAGTCTGTGTCACACATTTACAATTTCTTTTAAATAATATAGCTCCTGGTGGCTCAATGTGACAGTGACACTGCTGCTTCGGGAAAAAAAATCTTATTTCTCTTTAATTATGTTTTCAGATGATAATTTATTTAGCATTTCATGACTACAAATACTTAACAGCTTTTATTTTGTATTCTTTTACTAGAAATTAAAGAGAATTGGGTTTTTTATTAAAACCCTGCTCTTCATACATTCTGCTGCAGTTCATGAACTGTATGTGCAACTAAAGAAAAAAATAAGTCTACATTTGTCTATCAACAGTATTTATAAGTGAGAGAGTAGAAAGATTACAAAATTTTAATAAGAACATTATATTATAGTAGCAATAATCTAGGTGTTTTACTGGGAAGTGAAGTGGATTACCGTAAATGAAATTTTAAATGTCCTTTCCATTTTACAGATAACACGAAATGACTCTTTTCATGTCTCCAGCGATAAGGATACATGTGCCACACATTTAAATAGTGCCTTCACCCTATCCAACCCTGCTCATGAATTAATAATTCAGTGACATTAATACAAGAAGATAAATGATAAAGAGGTTACAGCAAAAGGGCCAATGGTACACATATACTTCTTTTAAAACAGCTAATACCTCTCTGCCAATTACAGTTAGAACTTTTTAACAGTTTTCAATGGCATTTTTACAATCTAAATAGCAGCTTATGCACACACAATTTCACACAACTCAAGCTTAATAAATCTCCTGCTGCTACCAAACAATCATTCTGGGGGATTAAAGTGCAACATCTGCTAACATTAATAAGCATTTTACATAGCAATATGTATAGAAGCAGTTGCTATCAGTCTTCTGAAAAAGCTTCCAGACTGGTTTGGCATAAATTATACCTTTATCGTTCAACTGGTAACTTTAGCTTACGGCAACAATAAGGTAGATATAAAGCTATCTAGCAGGAAAAAAACCAATGAAATTATATACTGACTGCAATTATCATTTGCAGTGAAGCAATTTTCAAAATACTTGAAAACTAAACAAAAAATTTATGTATGCATAGAATTTCATGTAAGAATCTGGTAAAGCTACATGACTTCCATACTTAGAAGAAGAAACCATATCTACCAATCTGTTTACAAGACACAATTTTGCTCCTAATACCAGTTATAGATTTGTAATCCATCTTGGGCTTTTTAAATTTTTATCTGCATTTCTACCAAAGCAGCATCTACTGTGAGAGAATGCATGCCTTTCCAAGGAATAAAATAAATATCCAGGGGTTTATTTAATTAGGAATTCCAGCATACATTTTTAGGTAGGATTTGGCAAATGAGCATGCTTTGGAGTCGAGAGACATGTAACATCAGCTTGAGCCAAGAACACAGTTGGCAAAAACGGCACAAACTTTTACGCGCAGCCCTGCCAAGGCAACTCAAGCCCTGCAGTTCAGCTGTGGACAGCTGAGTGCCAGAGCCTGCCAATCATCCCTTCTCTGGAGTGAATAAAATGAACAAAGTCACATTCTAGCCGGTGTTACCATTTTACTGGAAAACAGTTTTTAAAATGCATTTAAAGAAAAGGAGAGATAAAGTATTTCAGGCTCTTACTGCATAAGCCCTACAAGCTTAGCATTTTTTAAAAACTGAAAAGAATCAATAGTCAACTTTGCAGTAATAGGCATTACTAACACTTAGAATACCTCAAGATAATTTTGTTGTGTGGATACATGTGGGCCAGTATCTGCAAGCTCATGTTTTTCTTTTATGAAAGAAGAAATTTATATTAAAAAATATCAATATATATAAAAGAAGAGCTAACTGGACCAAACAAGTATGTAGAAAATATTTATATACTTTTTTTAATGTTTAAAGCAAACAATTTCCCATGACTTTTCCATTATGATTTGCTTCTACATGATTGTTTTAACACTATTTTGTAAGTCAAGACATTGCTTTAAAGATTACTACTATGGTATTCTTCTGACATCGCCTACATTCTTATTTATATAAGAGAAATGAAGAAAATCAAAGCAGTAAGATAATAAAAGATTCCAGCAATGCCAGTGCTTGACAACTAACACTCAGGACCTTTTGATGATACAAGGCTTTAAAAGTGCCCAGAACTAGGGCTGAAGGCTTAGCTGAGAAACAAACAGTCATTTAAGGATGGAAGGAAAAAGCTTAAAACAAAAGGTAAGTATCTATTTTTTCCTCAAACTCATGGTTTCTTTAGGCTGAAGCCTGCACCTGAAATTCCCATACATATTCCAAAGATCGGAATCACTGCTGCCACAGAAAACATATGAGGATTAAGAGCTCAGATGCTCCAGTGCCACAGTCTTTCTTAAATACAACCTGAATTTTAGACTACCATTTCAAAAACCAGTTTTTCTTGTTACTGTGTGCTGCCTGTAAAAAGAGAGCTTTATATTAAAGTGACATTTTTTTATTTTAATTTTAGAATAGAAAAACATTATACTGGCACATAACTGTCTTTTGTAGCTATTCCTTCACCCTCACTCTCATTCTCACATCAGACGTATCCTTCCCATGTGCTAGCCTCACATGTTCTGGAAGATTTACTGCTGCTGTGATAGTCTCATGGCTATTTCAAATCCAGGTCACAACTTTCCACAGTTACTCAGATTAACATTTGCAATTTGATCTATTTTAACACAAGAATTCAACAGCGCTGAGACAAAAACGAGGTGACTTTTTTGCTCAAATGACTGAATATTAAATATGAAATTTAACAGGTTGTAATCATAACAGTTTGTAAACAGTGTAATATATATGTCTGCCCTAATTTAGCAAGATGGAATTCTCACATAACACTTATCAAACTGAGCACAAAAAAATTGTTCTGGCATTTCACTAAATTAAAATCTTCAGTTCATACAGCTAGAATGCACAAGTTTAGATTTTATTAATACCTTAAATCAAACTCACTTTTATGAAAGACAATTTACAAGTCATCTTCTCTTATGACAGCCAAGAACAGAACGGGGTCTTAAGCATATTTTTACAGACACTTTGATGATAGTCTAACCTTTTGGTCTGACTGCTACTTTTAACAAAAATAGCATTTTCTCTGAAATCTAGCAAGCTCTTGTTTTCATGAATATAGTTTTATACCTTCAGTGACAGAGTGGCTGACAGCTCAAGAGACAGAAGGCAAAATTTAAGAGAAGTTGTCCCTGTTTAGAAAATGCATGCCATTTTACCAGCTTCTCATTCAGCAATCTGAAAAACTCCACATTTCATCTAGATCACTGCATTTCACATCCTGCCCAAAGATTCTGTATTGTGCCAAACCTTCACCCTTGCAAAACCATGCAAGTTACACACAAGCTCAGCAAGCCCCCTTGATTGAACTGGTGCTCTATGAACTTTAATATTTTACATTTCTAACACTAAATAACACTATCAGCCTTCAGCATTACCGGCACTTCTGCAACAGATTACAAATCAGATGCACAATGAAATCATCATCACCAGGCAGCCTCCCCCATGCTGCCAGTTACTCACCAGAAATCAGTGAGAGTCACACCATGGGGCCAGAGAAAATTTTTTTAAAAAGAGGGGGGAAAAAAAAAGGCAAAAGAAGGGGAAAAAAAAAGGCAAAGCGAGCAGGCAGAGCAGGAAGACAGCACTCCCCCCAGCTAGTTTGGAGCACAGAGGAAGCGGGAAAGGCCTTGGGTAGGGTGTAGAAGGAAAGCACACAGAGGGAAAAGGGAAGGCCTAAGGACAGACAGCACGGGCTGCCTCGCCCTGCCCGGCCATGGGAGGACAGGTCCGGAAGCCCGAGCAAAAGAAAGAGGCAATTGAAAGAGTAAAGGAAGACTGACAATGAAGGAATGCAAGTCAACAGGGATCAAAAACCATGCACTACCACACAGAAAAGGGAAAGACTTGCTAGCATGAAATATCTGAGTGTAATTTGATTTCCTTCAAGTGGACTGCCAGCATTCAGGATCAGTTGCCACACTCTCACAATCCAACATACAGGACTTTCGTTCCAGGACACAAATGCAAGCTATATGGACTGCAACTGTTCACTTTATAATCCATATGAAAAGCCCACTGAGCCACGCCAGAATCCGTGAGAATGAATTAAAGCAGTAATAAACATGGAGCCAGAGACCATGGGCACGCAATGCTACAAGAGGGGCCAGCATACATGTGCAGTGATATGCACATCTACATGTGTACCTACACACAATCATTTAGAAACATCTGCTGTTCTGCAAGTAACATATTTTACAAATGCCTGATGATTTCACAGTGCCATAATAATAATATTAATTAAAAAAAGCTGACCATAATTTCAACACATCTATTGCCCATTCTGGGCACATATTTTTTCGTTTAAAAATCAAATCCAGAAGAAGCTGCGACAGTAATAAATGTACAGTTTATTTATGGGTCACAATTGGGCTGAACTAAGATTTTATTTCTGGAAGAAGAGAAAAAGAAAGACAGGAGGATGAGCAACACAGACAAAAATGGAAAGGAAAAAAACAACTCAACCTGAGGGTCCATCTTTTCAGATATGTAAGAAGCGACAGACGGAGACATGACAGGACACTTCACCTGACACTGCCTGGTTATCAACATACTCTCCAGAAGTTACTCAGTTTCATTTTAATATCTCTTCAGTCAAAAGGCTATTTGACATTTCTGACCTAAAAATAGCATCTTTATAGTCTCTTTAAAATTAAAATATCTAGCCCAAGCCTACCATGGTGTACAAGAAGAGCTTGTAGCAAGCACAGACATTTCACGCCAGTGACTCCTGTCCCCAAAATAAAAACCAAATTCCTTGTGACAGTCTTATTTCACAACAGTTAAGTAAATACCAATTTTTAGTTTTTCCACAGTGTTGTTATTTACTAACTAAAACACGCAGTAGTATAGTCCAGCTGGCTAGGAACAGAATGAAGGAAAACAGGCTCTTCCTGGCTAGTAGCAACCCTCATCCGTGACTCTGAACACCCATTTCTTCTCCTATCTGCTTCACAATTTTATCACATGATGAACTGAACACTTTGTTTTAAAAAAAGTTCTGTTTTAATAAAGACCCAAACATACATGTACTCAACTATATACACATTCACGAACAGATACTACTTTACTAATGGTCGACCTTGGCTATTACTTCATTAACTTTGAAAAGTATTTATAAAAACCATGGTTTCTAAGAATAGCTTAGGATAGCTAAAACTAAAAATATATTCATCTAAATACTTTCAAATATTTAAATAAGCTACTAAACGTTGCATTCCTCTCTAATAAGTTATTTATCTTGCAATGACTTCTAACAGCTCTAACTTCCAAACAGCAAGTACTGATTTCTTAAACATTCACAAAGTACCAATTTCTTAAAACCCAAACTTACACAAAAGTCCATTTCCCACTTTGTATTTTTAGCCCCATCCAATAGGCCATAACTATTTTTTTCATGTTATTCTATTACACGTACTGGAGTACAACTCATTAAACTGGGGTTGAACAGGCTGTGGTATGGGAGAAGTAGCACTGCTCTTCTACTAAGGACCAAAACATCAATAATTCAAGCTGATTGGGAAACACTATTCAATGAGACAATTAATTTTTAAGAATGTGGTAGGGATAGTAACAAACACTGCAATTTTAAATTTTACATGATTCATCAACAAAGCCTAAAAGTAGGAAGCCTTTGAAATAAATAAACCTCTTCTTGATCCCAGTTTAAAAAAAAAAAAAAAAAAAAAAAAAAGGGACTCTAGGAAACACAGCTCTGGAATTCAGCCAGAAAAACTATGAGCATCACCAGTAATATCAGCTGCTGTGCGGTGTTATTCTGCTGTTCCAAGTAAGGTTCCCTCCAGAAGTAAGCACTCAGTGAAACAGAACCTCAGCACGCATGCATGAGAACACACCCATATTCTTTTATAAAAAAAAAATAAAAAAAACGCAAAAAACAACACACCTGGCAAAAATTAAAAATGCAAAATACAACTGTCCTCTATGGCGGCTCCATTTCCTAGGCATTCACAAAACCACATGGACTCCAGACATGCCACTGCTCAAGATGCTCCTGCAAGCTTCCCAGGGTCCCCGTTCACCTGCAGCCCTGGATGGAAGCACAACCACAGCCTCCCCCAGCCCCACACACGTGTGCTCTTTCCGGGAAGAGAGATAAGTAAATCGGTGTTTCCCATGGAGCACGGGATGAACCTTTCTGCTCGTAAGTGCTCTTACGGTTTCCATAGTGAATGTCATTTACATGAAGGCATTATAAAGGTTCCCACATGAAAATGCATCTCTGGCATAATTGCATTCTTTCAAGTTACTTTTCCTCCCACTTGCTATAGTTCTTAGGTGAAAGGAAAATACTGACAAAAACAGGACAAGAGTGGGACAAAAGATTACCACTGCCTGAAAAACATGAAACCACCAAGCCATTTACAATTCTTTTTTTTTATAAACTTTAACTCCTTACGGCAACTGGGCAGCCTGAGATCAACTACACAGGGTAAAATACACTTTAATTTACAGCCTAAGGGCCCTTCCATGTTTAAGAGGAAGGAGCATATAAAGAAATACAATCTCTTTCTCAGTGCGTCTGTTCTTTGAAACGTCTTCATTAAAATGGAGATTTTGACTTTTTGACTGTGAATAACAGAAAAAGGACAAACCTAGTTTCCTAGGATCTTCACCTGCAGACAGCACATACAACGCTTCACTTCGGTCTTACAACAGTAACACTTACGTATCACAGGCGGTTTTAGAGGGGAAACGGCAGATGGGACCACCTCCGGTTCATGATGATTAGCTAAATTAGTCTAATTGCACCTTTGTTTTATCATAAATTAACTGAAAGAATGCAGCCAAGAATTTGGACCTGCAGGACAGAAGGATTCATACTTTCCCAGACTTGAGTGGCAGCCATGACAGAGACCACCACTGCACGAAGGATGACGACAGCCACGTATCAGCCCAGGCCACCAGAGAGCACCAAGCTACAAGCCTACAGCGAAAAAGGTGCCCCCAGTTTTTGTATTTTGGGGACTATAAGGAGCTGTGGCAATCTCCTGAATACACTAATATTCACAATGTTTCACTAACACTGCAGTAAAACCACAACTTGTTCAATGGTCAGATGGACTTGAGTGACTTGGAGCTACATCTTTATACCATTTGCAAGCCCCACCAAGCGTATCTGCTCACTTGGTTTAGCAGCAGCTAATATCTCCTATACGCACAAGACCTGAACAGTTTTCTTTTAGGTAACTTAAAAAATGGCTGTAATTAAGTGATTGAGGAGCTATTAATCTTATCTCTCAACTGTGCAGAGGTTGTGAGCACAGTTGTGCAAACTGCTCACCAACAGCACTGGAACGGAAGCAAATTTTCCCACTGCCCCACATATTTTTCATAAATCTTTATCAATTAGTTTTACTAATGTTAATGTTGCAGCTTTATTTGGTGTATTGGTTATTATGCATCTATTTAAAATACAAACAGAAATCATTTACTGGATAGCTTTCAGCAGACCCATTGTAAAATTTTCATTTATTTGACTTTGATTCCATTAACATTGGGCCTTTGGTAACTTATTTTCTCTTTTAAATATAAAACTGGGTTGAACAAAAAGCATTATTTTAAGTAATTGTTTCATATATTGAATGATTTTCCATGAAAAAAAATGTAGGAACTAAGAAATTTATTGATTACAGAATCTTCGCAGTATATCACGTGCGAAGATATGTCAACGCTAGGAAAAAAAATTAAGCTAAATATAATTAAAATAATCCAAACTTTTCAACTGGCCATTAATTAGGCAGATAATAGAAAGATACTAATTTCACTGTCAATATATTATCCTTTCTTTAAAAAAACTGAAATCTAAGGGCCCATATGTTCAGAAGCAGGCTGAAAACAGTACTTGCTCATCATGCCACTGTCCACGTACTGCTGTAAATATCACTGTATTCAGAAAAAATACCATTAGAAGGGAAGATGCAGTAAGGATATATGAATTCTGCATAAGTGACAGAAGTATAAGGAAGAATTTTATTTGCAGGTATACTTGAAAGGTTATATTCGTTTTATGTGCTCTGTTCGGCAGATTTTTCAGTCATGAGCCAAGAACTGCTATTACTTGCATCCCATTTGCCAGATACAAAAGCTTTATTAGTCATAACAGCACTGCTGTTCCAAACAGACAAAGAAACATAAATAATAATAAAAAAGACAGAAAAAAAATAACACTTGCCCCTTCCACAGGGTTAGTTGTCTGTGGGCAGTTAAGTATGACTTAGTGTGGCTTCATTTTTAATGCACGCTACAAGCAAAATGACTACAGGGTGGA
This sequence comes from Acanthisitta chloris, assembly GCF_000695815.1. Classification (NCBI taxonomy): domain Eukaryota; kingdom Metazoa; phylum Chordata; class Aves; order Passeriformes; family Acanthisittidae; genus Acanthisitta; species Acanthisitta chloris. The sequence continues at coordinate 12,420 of NW_008653481.1, read as the reverse complement.
TTTGTGCTTTGATTTGTTGTCTTGCAAACAGAAAAATACTGATTTTAAGTAGTCATTCATTATGGCATCTGTACAAAATGAAAAATGGGTAATCTTTATCTCACAGTTATATATACATATTCTGAAAACGTTTCAGGAGAGCACATAAGGCTAACAATTTGGTAAGAAGATTTCTGTCTATATTTTTCTCTTTCAAATGTAGAAATTGTCTTCTAAAACATCGGACAACTTTTCTGATGATAAATATGTGTAAAACCAAATCCACTACAATCTATTTTAAATACTTTTAATTATAAATAATTTTAATATTAAAGCTCGGATAAAATGCTTTACCTCTTACTGAATTATTATGCATTATTCACCCTTCTGCTCTAAGTATTGGCTTCTCCCTAGCCAGGGTGTAACAAGCCAAGCACTGGCCTCAACAATGCAGTCACAGTTCACGCTCTTAAATCGGTTGGAACTCCACATTCATCGGGGGCAACATTCGTCCTTTTGTGTTTTCTTTTTACTTACAGACAAAAGATACAATCGTTTTCCACAGTTCAAAATGAATGAAATGTGAAGCCAATCTAAGAACCTACAGGAGTTTGTCTAAAATAGCAAATGTTATTCTTCAGGTCATAATTCTTCTTCTGAACACAAAACTAAAGACAAAGTTCCAGAATTTTGCACTAGATGCAAAAATACAACATGCATGAGTTCCTGGTCACAGACGAAGCCATAGGCTGCTATCATAATTACAAAAATAATGAAGTTTTAAATATTCAGCTTAATGCAGTTTGGAGGTCCCAGCTATTTTCCAGTAATCCACAAATAAAAACCCAAATCATTTAAGCCTTTGTGCAGCTTCTACATGTACATCTTTCCTCTGGCTCCTTCTGGTAATCAATAACAATTTAAAACAGATGGGTACATGATCTTTCTATATAAAGTCTTATATATAGAATTAATCCAAAACATCCAGGAAATGTCATGTCTTACAAATATAACCAATACTACCAATGCATGTGTTCAATATATGGAACACATATTGGAAATTTAATCTACAGTAAGAATTACTATCTATGTATTGTCTTACTTTGGAATGACCTAATTATCATTTTGTTACAGGAAATCAGGGAAAGAAAGGTATTTTGTCCATTTAAAGACTCATTTCAGTATTTACTAAACTATAGCTCAAGGTATCATCTTAAAATATGTGGCTGTTTCGTCACACTCTGCCATGCAGACTGCTGCTCTACTCAATGCAGTTATTCATACATGACCATAGAACCTAATGTATTTTCTTGAATTAGTCCCCATAAGTATTTTTTATTGACAAAACATAATTAGTTTTATTAAATGTGACTGGTACATTGCTTCTGCCAAGAAAGTGAGTATTAATGTCTCACTTCTTTGTTTTTTTTTTTAAAAACAGATGGAAAATTTTAAGAATTAAGGAACAGCTTGAATGTCACTTACAAGAAAATTGTACAAGTATGACATTATTGTCACTTTTGTTGCTTGCAGTAATTTTAAAAAGTATCTAAGTTACTTAGCACCATAAAAACCTGGCGCTAATGAAAATGTGTTACGCTACAGCTAAAAAAAAAAGTAACATGATTTTATTCAAGTAGGCTCTTCCACTGTAGCAAGTAAATTACCACTGTTCTACCTTCAAAATACAAGGGTGTTAAAAAGAAAAATCTATCTTAATTCCAGCTGCATTATCCTCACAACAGAACTAAAGTGACATACATGCCTTGATTTTCATATTGTACGGCAATCTCCACTGAATGGAATTTCTAAAACATCCTTACCTCACCGGGAAAGAAAAAGACCTACTGTGTAAAGAAAGATTATGTCCAGCGCCTCCCCATAATTCCTCAACAAGATTAAATTAACAAACCTCTCTTTCTTCATCATGACTAATACATCAGTATTTTCCCATGCAAAAAGGATGATACAACTTTTCAACTCCTAGCACCTATCAAAACCTCTATGAAAGACAACATTTATGTATTTTCTGTAAATCTTACCATTATAATCCTATTGGAGTGTAATTGCTGTGGCTAATATTCTTACCCTGTTATGAAAATGCTCAACATAAATGTGGCACTGAGTTGTTAAGATAATACATGATCATGCTGTGAGAGGGTAATACCTATACAATAGCCCTTGCCAATACCATAAATCTCTTTATTAGACAACAACCTATTACAGGAGATCTACTTAACTGTTTCCCTACTTAGAGGGCCATTTGGTGTTACAATAACAAGCTGACTTTTCACATTAGCAAGGATTAGCCAGTATAAATAATATATCGACACAGAGTTGCTGCTCTTTTAGATATGGTAAATCTTTCCTGGTGTTTAAAAAGACAATCCAAACTAAACCCCTGCGACCATGTTAGGCTGAACATATGTTAAGTTTAAAGTTCTGTTAGTTTAAACTAACCAAGGGGGGGGAAAAAAAAGAAATCAACTCTTGAACCAATTTATGCTGCAGATTTATTACAGGAGAGCATGTTACAGAGAGCTGTTCCTGGTTTATGGAATGTATATGCACACTGCTTTATTTCTTAACAGCATCATAGCAAATCATCCTTAAATTTACTGAAACATTTTAAAGCAAAATGATTGCCACCATTTTTCCAGAGATAAATAGTGCAGAATTCATCTAAGCACCATCTATTATGCTTCTTGCTCAGCAAGCAAAACTGTATTATAAATGAATTATTTTATTCTCTGAATTCTTAACTTTTTGAAGGATCACACACTTTCATCATCCAGACTACTACAATACAAACGATAGAGCCTGCAATACACCAAATCATTTCTTTCATTGTGCTGGATTAAGGAAAAAACTCTACTGAAAATACATATTTCTGATTCTTCAAGTTAGTATTTAAATTACAATTTACAATTTGCATCTGCAGTCACCTTGATTACGATTCATAACAGTGCTTGCGTAAATAGAAAAGACTTACCTATTGCTTTTTGGCTAGCACACTACACTGCACGAGATGTACCGAAGACCTCAAAGTACTGTGCTGTGTCTCTCATGCTGACATGACATTTTTAGAATCCAAGAAGACAGTTTATGCAACAAAAATCTGCTTCCCGTCATACAGAGTACCAAAACTGTCCTCCTGCACCTCGACAGGCAAGATTTGTTTTCAGCAGTTCCTTTTTAAACTTTTGATAAAAAGGCACTTCTTTGAAATACGAAGTATTTTGAAAGTCAGCTTTTGCTTACTGACATTTTAAAATCTCTGCCCAGTGTTATTTACTGTTACTGATGGACAGCCTTTATAAAATATGTCTTGCAGAGCCTTTCTGCTCTGCATAACAGAGAAGGCACTATGAAATGAAATTGTACTTACTGGAAACAATTCAGCCCTGAATGCCTTGATTACTCTGATTATCTCATATACAAGCTCCCTCTGCAGGTAATAATAAGAATGAGCAAAAATATGTGAAAAATGTGGGTAACAGCCGGCATAGGAAACCAAATAACCAGTCATTATTTATAGAAACTCCCCCAGAAATCCTCTTCCAATGTCATTCAACATAAGGAGTTCACATAGAAAACATTATTCTTTTTTCCCCCAGCTCTGTGTCTCTTCTTGTCCCCTTGGAAAAGTTAAACCTTCAGCTTTAGTCTTTTCTATATCAAAACACATTTCTTTTCAAAATCACCTAAATGCTTTCAGTGCACAAAAAGAAAAAAGAAAAAAGGGGGGGAGAAAACCTGCTCTGCTTATCCAGAACTAAACAGAAATAAAAGAACACCCCAAACAAGATAACAAATTCATCCTGTCTGATGCATCTCCCTAACCCAAACCCAAAGTAACAACAGCGTCCCTCACTCTATTACTGCTGGGAGATTAAAACCAATGCCAGTTTTACATACAGTTACACATGCACTCCACAGTAGTTTAAAATGCAATTGAACTGAATGGCAAGTTATCTTAAAAATAAAAAAAAAGTCCCTATCAATTTATATCAAATCTTGAAATAACAATGTAGTTTTCATCCAATTGGAGGTAAATTGTTTTTCTTCCAAAAGACATCACCCTTACCTTAAAATGTCTTGAGTTTGTTCACTGTCATAGCACAAGTTTTCTAGATAAAAATCCCTTCAACACAAATAGGAAAAAGCTTCAATTAATGGAGCTATAAATATTAAGTAGATAATAATTAAGCCTTCATCCTATCTAGCCTTTAGCACACGCTCAAAAAACTGGGAAGCCATCAGGCAACATTAACTTCTCTGCTAACATGGAAAGAATGAATGTATGTGTGTGGTTTTGTTTCTCTCACACAGCCAAATCTTGCTTTCTCCAAGTAGCACTACTGGATTCATGAAGAACACTCATAAATTTAATGTGCATGCATAGGGCATAAAGTCACATATGCCCTTTGTCACTTGAATTGTCACTGGAAAAATAAACTCTGAAATACAACCTCTTTCAAGGTTTCAATGCTAACTTTAAACAGGAGGGAAAAAAAAACCCACCAAAACCTCAGAATATTCCAGCATGGTTACAGCCATTACATGGGATAAATGTAGGGCAAATTTTGGGTGTTCACTTCAAGATCATGAGACTGCTGGACTGCTGCACTAAGCTACTATCAGATGCTATTATACACCTCCTCAAATGAGGGAAAGAATGAGGAAGTAAAGAAAGCAGGAAAAAAAAAAAAGAAATCTAACATTTTGGGAAGATGATGCTCTATTCAAGTACCAGGTAAGATTGCTGCCTGAAGGGCAAAAGGATTTCTTCTCACTTTCAAATTATGTCAGCCTGCACCTCCCCTCCCTCTTGAAAACAGCTCCCAGCCTCAGCCCATTTTCCTGGCACAGCAGCTCAGCCAGGAATACACCACTGCTGAGGCACCTTCTCTCCTTTAAGCACTTTATACTGATTTACAGAAGAATCAGCCTCACTGATTGACAGGCTGCATATAAGAAATACTTATTAGACTAAAGTAAATAAAAGCTGCAGGAGACACTGCCCTTCAACATTTAAATGACAAATTTACCAACAAAATAGTTATGAACTGGTCTTCTGTAGAACACTCATTTTGGTCTAAACAGATGCAATCATTATTCATTCTGGGAAAGCAAAGTTTTCCAAATGGGTCACTCTGTGTAGAAAAAGATTAAAAAATAGTCTAATAGTCTAATAAAAGGATGTCTGGATCAGATTAAAAGAACTCTGCCTACCATCAATTCAGGCGTCGGGAATTTGCCAGAGAAATGCAGAGTCAACAGCAGAACTTGTTCTCGGAAATATTTTCTTATAACGTCACTTTATTTAGAAGCAATGCTGCCTACTGCGAGGGAATTGTTTCTGAACGCTGTTCACCTGGTGTACACTGCTATGCTGTAAAAAAATCACTAATATGATACAATAAGAAAACATACAGAAAATTGAAATAAAGTGTCCTTCTGGCATGTGATCTCTCCACCACTGCAGCACTGATTTCAGAGCAAGGCTCTCTCAGTACGTACAACCAGAGCCCATCAACAGCAAAGCAAGTACGATAGTCAGGAACAAGGTCGGTCATCCCCTCCACAGTTGCCAGAAACAACTTTTAACAGTAATCGGTGTTATTATTCTGTCATCTAGATTCAGAGCAATAATCGGTGTGAGGTGTCGACTGATGGGAAAATACCAACAGAGGGCACAAAGGAAAGCAGCAGCCTACTCTAAACGAGAGATTTGGGATTTTATCACATCCAGAGGCAACAGAATAAACAGAAGTAGCCTAATTTTTAAAGCATAATTCTCCAGTGATAAACTGTTTTGCTGCTACTTTGCTGATATTATCTGTTTTTTCAACAGTTGCAGACACAAGCCTAACGATCCATGAAGGAGCTACACCTCTCTAGCAGCGGTGCACACGTTCAGCTGCTCCCACACCGTCCCCAACACAGGAAGCAGCAAAGAAGCCCAAGAAACAGGAAAATTCCCTTCTTTACCATAAAAGGTAGGAACACTCCCACATCTATCTATGCATCAAGACATCCCTAATTTAAGTATTAACATATTAAACACACCTTTAGTTGTACAGTATCAGAATTCAGGATCTTAAATAGCACTCTTCATTCCTGTTACTTCATTCCAGCTTTTGTAGCTCATTCTGGCCAAGTAACACATCATTAACATACAAGCATAGTATAAAAACAATCCTATACCTTGATCAGCATCAAGTCAATCTGTGTTACATTTCAAAAAACTGTTTCCCATTTTGTCTGTATTCATAGTTTTGCAAAAGAAAGTCACTTTCTGGGGTGATAAGTACATTGTAAAAGACTGTTCAAGCAAGAAGACAGCATTTCAGAGTTATTTAGTATGCTAAGGGACAAAACAGGCAGACCTAGACTCTACCATATTTGTATGAGGAAATGGCGTAAGATAAATCTCCTATGACAAAAAACTGCATTACGTTAAAAGGAAAATATTCTTAATACTGCATCTACGTAAGAAACCCAAGTAGCTCCTTATTAGCTCTAACTACATTTTCTCTGAAGCAAGCTACTATCACTACTGAAACGCAGACATTGATACTTAAATCTTTTTGTGTAAATGTTAGTGTTTGTAATGTGCTCCTAAGAGATTAAGATTAGAAAAAATAAAACCACACAACCAAGACAGGCCCTATTTTTCTCAGCCCATGATCACTTGTCAAGCCATGATTAATGCTGTGCTCTGTAGAGGGAGACATTACATCTAGGCTACAACAGACCTAAATTTTACCCTAAGGCAGAAGTCTGATTTAAACATCTCTATTCAAAGTGACATTTGTCCTCTCTTTTCAACCAGTTTCCTCTGAAATTCCAGTAAACTGACTTTGTGACCTACAAATGGTCCATTGATTCTAACTTGTCGTGTTGCCTGTCCTTGTAGCAAAGTTAGTTTTGGTGACTGAATGAAGCAAGATGTTATGCATTCAAGAAAAATACAGGAGCAGAGTCCATTAGGTGCCCTATTAAATGCTCAGTTGGATAACAGCAACTAGAATTTATGGCTATAAGGATCCCAGCTTACACAGAAGAGCTAAAGATGAATCCCAAGGTCAACATTAAAAATCAGAAAATATTTTTATATTCAGAAGTAACAATGGCCTTCATATTCTGAGGTGATGAGGAAAGATATTTTATTTTGTATTACAGACAAGAACACGGGCATCGTCAGAGCCACCCTGAAAAGTAATTACATTTTATCTCTTGCCTTTCACTCTGAAATGTCTGCTAAGGTATTTACATTTGTCTGTTACAAGAACAACAAGAGAAAAAACTAGTTGTTATCACTTATCTCAAGTAAATACTATTTCTCCAGTGAATGGTATTATTCCATCTATTTTATAAAGTCATTGTTAGGTCCCCTGATTTATCTGTAACTGCTATTGTAAGAGTAAAAATAAGACATGCTTATACCTCATAAAAAAAATAGACAAACAGCAGACCTGGACATGTAGAATAGTCAATATCCTTCTTACTGAACATGAAAAATGGCAAAGTTTGATAATATTATGCAATTTAGACAGTGCTGGCAAGTTCCTACTAGCCAAGGTAATCTTATTTCTGGTGCTTTTCAGGGTAAATTGATTTTTTTCCCCCTCCTCTTAGCTGCTCTGATAATTGAACAAATGTATAAAAGTGTGATGGGATTTTACTTAGCAGACAACACAGAAAACATTCCCCAAACATGAAGTACCTTACTCACAAAAACAAATTTTTGTTTTAATTAAGCAAACTGTATTTAAGCTTGCTTTGTGCCAGGGTAACAATCAACAGCATTTTGCTAGAGACTCCACTCTACCTGCAGGTGTTAAGCACTGTGCTTCCTTCAGTCAGGCTGCAATGCTTTTTACTATTACGCCTTTCTAAATAAATGGGTAAATGGCAAGCCAGAGTTGGTTGAATCATTACAGTACCTGATGAAAATCAAAAAGAATGAATTCATGTCATATGCATATTACATATTCTTCTAAAACCCGTAAAATACTCCATTTAATCTAACAATCCATAACCTGGAGATGCTACGATTCTGAAGACTTTCTTCTTCCTAAGAATTTCTGGTTCACTATCAGTTTGCATCTGGAGAATGCTGTAAGACTGTACCACTCACTAAGCAGGCACATTTCTGTAACTAAATCACTGATATTAAGAGACACAAGCTTCCCAGTCTATGCTGTAGAAACACATCTTGTATGTTACAGGCTAAAAAAACACACGAACTCCAAGAAATTACCTACTGAAGAGGGCTTTAAGCCTATAATCTTTCCCCTTTTAAATGAAAAATATTAAAATTTTGTTAAAATTAACATTTCTTAAATAAAGACTGGAAGTCTTTTCTAAACCAGGTATATATTCATATTAAATAGTAAGTTACCAATATTCCAGAACCACCTGCTACTTTTATTTTAAAAGCTGCTGGAAACAAAATGAAGCTATCTTTGAAAACTATTTAAATATTAAACACGATTGTTAAGAGTATTGCGAATGGCCTTAAAATAGCTTGTTGTTTTTCCAGTTTTCTTGACATCCAATTACAACAGCGATGGTTTAAATCTTTTACTTGTTTCAAACTGAGGGCTTTTTTAAAATAACAGACAGCTTTTAAGTTTAAAAGCTGCACATAAATACTTTAAAAGGTAGATTTCTTGCAATTTCAAATCGCTTTTGTACATCACAAACATCAATCCTACAAAATGCTTCGAAAGAGTCTGTTTAACATGACGTCTCCAAGTAACATGTCTGACTATAAATTTCACTAGCCTGTGCTCTGAAGTATATTTCTTTGTAAGTGACTGCTTGTCTACCTATGCGTGAATATGATTTCCATTATACACCAGATACAGCTTAACTTCTTCACTTGCAGCTGACCAGGTAAAATCATTAATTGTTACGTCCAGTTCTGGTACAATCAGTCATCCACAGATACTCCTCAGTGGAAATGCTGAGGAGACACAGAGTATCTTTTGATAAAAAATACCTCCAACTGGTTGCTGGTAGGTTATTCATCACTGCCATTATTAGGCATGGTGCAGGATTCAGTGAGAGCCATACTGGAAGTCAGCAGTATTTTCTTACGTGTACCTTAACATCTCAGGTAGACACAGGATGAGCAAGAGCTTGGAAATACATAAAGTTTTTAGTCCAAAGTTCAGTAAAAACTTATGATTGTGTTTATATGCTTTCTAAACATCAAACAATTCTTTGTATTTAACAGTTATTATGATTTATGTGAATTTATGGCACACTGTATAGAAGTGTATTTCAAATATAACTTTGATAAATAAATACTCTGTCTAACTAGAGACTTCTTTCCAAAATCCTAAAGTCAAAAATATGGACTTTTCCAAAAAGCTACCATTCAAAACCGGAACATTGTTTTCTTCATCGTAACTATTTCCATTTAAAATATATATATTCATCAAATGTCATGTCTACATATCCCATTTTCAGAAACACAATCATATTACTACATACTATTAACCGTAAAGACTACAAACTCCTAAGACTACACTACCTTGGTTACTTAAAATTTTAACATGGTGCTTCCTTACTAGAGACTAGAATTCCTGAGTAACCCTCTTTCCTGAGTTTACCACTAATAGCAGTAAGAGATAAATAAAACACTGAGAAAGCTTCTGAAGTGATCAAATACCAACCAACTAAGCAAACTTTGGTTTTTTTTAAAGCTCTCCTCTTGCTCATTTTAAGAAGGGAAACACCCAGAAGCCTGGTGTTAATGTCTCTGCTGATTGTGAAAATTGCAGCAATAAAAACTCCAACTGCTTGTTTTAAATTAAGACTTGCAAGACTACATGTGAGATCTGTATCTTTACATTAGTTTTTATAACATTTGGAAGTTTGGTTGCCTGCTTTGATGTTGGTCTATTAATGAGCAGGGGAGCCAAAAGCCAGAAAAAAATGTTTACTGGAAATGCTCAAGTCAAAACCTGAAGTAATTGGTTTGTTCTACCCCACATGATTCAACATCCTGATTCCCCCAACTACAAACTCCCTGAGCTATCTGAACGTCTATGCTTTTTTACTGTTGCCAACACATAGTAACCCACAGTGATTGAAAATGGCAGCTGAAGTGCTGCTGCAGCACATTAATTTTTCTCTAAGTGGTCCGATTTTGTCATCTGAATGTTGAAAATCTTCTTTCCACTACTTTTTTTTTTTTACCTTTAGAGATTTGTCAAATTTGGGGTTGCCGTCATATAAACCAAAGTGCAACATTTTCAAGACAATTTTTAGATTATCCCTAATAGCTGAAAGGATAATGTGCTTTCTTTATAGCACTCTGCATTCAAAGCAGACTAGTTAACAGCAACTTAAGTGTGATAATGGCAATTACATCAATATGTCCCTTTTACACCACCAAAAGGTACTACTTCAGACAGCTGAAGACATTAGGTAAATAAACTGCTGGAAATTACCTGAAAATAATTATGGTATTTTAGGACCACTAAATACACCTATTTAGAAAATGCCAGAATGGTCGTGTCCATTTAAGAACAAGAGAAACCTATATAAATTATTTGATTAACTGCAGTGTTTTTCATCAAGGCATACCATGTATGCTCAGTTCCTTCATTAAGTCAAAGGAAATTGAAGCATGAGTGAAGATATCCTACTCTAAAGGCACATCACTTTCATGGCTTTGAAAGAGACACCCCCCACATGGTGAACCAGAAGGAAGGAAAAAAAATAATCAAAAAAACCCAAACAAAACCCCCAAAACAAAAACACAACAGACCAAATGCTACATATCAAGCACTTAAACCAACTTTTTAAAAAGTACAGAATGTATATTTTAGTATCTGTATCATTCAAGTAAAAGGTCTGGAAAGAAGCAAGAGGCAAGGAAAGCATATGAAGTTCTTTTTTTGCCAGAGATATAAACCAGAATACAGTTCCCAAGAAACATCTGGTCCCTGGAAAAGGTCCCAACTTATTGACGGATAACCAGATTTTGCTTGGCTTTTGGGTTGCTGGATTATGAATATTGATTTGCAAAGGTAATAAAAGGGTGGGCCGGGCCACATCCCCTTTCAGACTCAAGGAAATAGTAACAAAAGAATAAAAACCTGCAAATTTGTAGTCGCATAAAACAACTTACAACGCGATAAATGTTCTACATAGCCACCAAAACAGCACTCCTGACATAGCTGGTTGCAAGTTATTTATTACAGGGTAATACTAACCGCAAATTAGGTTATCTTAGTAAACACAGTATCACTGATTAAATGAGATTACGAGAATTAGTCATTTTCACTTTTTCTAGAATGAAAAGGAAATGGATGCATATGGCCGGTGGTGATCAAAACTTCTTTCAGAACTCTCCATAAAAATATCTATTATTCCAGCCTACCCACCCATTAAGGAGGGAAGCATATTTGTTTCAAAGGCCTGGAATCGAGAGGTCTTTTATTACAAGATTTCATTTGTTTTCTGAAGTAATTAGAAGGTCCTCCCCATTCAGCCCTGCACGCAGTAACATGTAGGCCATACCCAGAGCAGGAGCGCGGTAGAAAGGGCTTTCTAAATCCCCCTCCCAGAGAGGAGACATCACAAACCATGCCACAGTGCCCGTCATAAAAGGTCACTTTTTTTTCCTCGGAACAAACCATTAATCAATGGAGTGTAATTGTCCGAGCGCTCGCAAGGGCTCTGCAGCGGAGGGACCTTGTTTTTCACTCGCATAATTGCGAAACAGCAAAAGTTCAGAAACATAACCCAAATCCACCTCCCCATTTTACCCCTTTACAATTCCCACTGCCCTTTGGGCCTCTGCTTGGAAGCAAATGGAAGACAAGCTGAAGTTTTCTCAATTGAGCCGGAGCTAAGAAACCTTTGATATGCTAATACGCTCCTTCAAACGGTAAGAATTCACACTTGCATTAATTCAAACAATTTCTGCAGAATGATGCGAAATGGCACCTCTGTTCGTGGCAAGCAACAAAAGGAGGCAGCCGGGGCGTCTGAGGAAGCCAAACAGCAGAACATTTGTTCCGCAGGACTCCTTCCGTGGCGCACAGGGGCATTTCTGGGCAAAGAAAACACACCTGAGCACCAGCAGAGCTCTTTACTTTCTGACAAACCGCGCTCAAACCCCAGCAGGGCCAGCGCAGACTAACAACAAGATGTTATTTTTAGAGCCAGACACAGCAACGGTGCCTCATGACACACTCTGTTTTCTGTCTCCAGATGGCCCCAGATTTCTACATGTGAAAATAAATAGAAATTTTAAAAAAAAAAAAAAAGTTGTTCTCCCCCCGCAGCCGACAAAGCGTAATTTATTCCTCTTCCCACAGCCACCCCGCACGGGCTGGGGGACGGGCTGAGTTACGCAAATAAACCCGCAACAGGTAATTATTTACCGAAGAGATGCAACTTTCCCCGCTG